>NC_138207.1:7840067-7922567 GCF_964194415.1 Vipera berus
AAAGATAGTTTAATTCACATTTGGTCTTTTATTCATCTCCTTGTGATATGGAACCCACACAAAACTCTTGTGGCAGCCCAGTGTTACTGGACTGGACTGGTTCTGTCTTAACTAACTGGATGAGAGAATAGCAGGTTAACAGAGTTGGAAGGGACCTTGGAGGTCTTCTAGTCCAACCCCCTGCTCAGGCAGGAAACCCTATACCATTTCAGACAAATGGCTGTCCAGTCTCTTCTTAAGAGCTTCCAGTGTTGGAGCACCCACAATTTGTGGAGGCAAGTTGTTCCACTGATTAATTGTTCTCACTGTTAGGAAATTTCTCCTTAGTCCTAGGTTGCTTCTCTCCTTGAAGAGAACTTTCTCAGTCATGACTTGCTCCTTCCTTGTGGCCTTGCTCACTTTTTTCTGCCGACTCCAGAAACCCCTTAGTAACCAGGACAAAATGCAGATTGTTCTCTGTGTCGCTCAGGGTGAGCATAGCGATGCCCCCCATGTTAAGATGAGTCGGGTCCACGGACGTCAAGATGGCGCTGAAAGTCTCTGAAAGAACAGAAGAGAATAAATAAGACCTTATTGGGGTGGGTGTTAGTGGCCGGCTCAAATATCTGGAGGTGATTAGAAAGTGGGATTATAGCGACCATCATTTCTTGTTTTCTCTTTTTTTTTCTCTTGAGGATTCAAAGTGGGTCCATTTCCATGTTCTCAGACCTATAAGGTAGTTTGTGAGCCAAAATAAACTCGTGTCAGCCCTCAGGACACAGGTGAGGAAAAAGACACCACAAGAAATATTAGAATTCTACCATATTGACATAGTGTCAACGCTACAAACAAATTTGCTGAAGCCATATCCATTTTTGGTTGCCGCAGAATTGGGAGGGGTGTGTGTGTGTACTTTTAAGTTTAGACAAAACAATAAATTGTCCTGTGGGTACCAAGGTCATTGCTGCCTGAATTTTGGCGGATGTTTCAAACATCCGTTAGAAAGCCCGCCAAAGTAGATAATTGGGGAATGTGATTTATGACATTATTACTGGGGTGGGAAATTTAACTTTGTAACAGTAATCTTTGGAAGGGAACTTCAGCCTTGGTTTCACTTTTGATTGTGCCGATACTTTGTAGACGAATAAATATGTTCTTTAAGTTAACCTCTTGCCTTGAAGTTCTGTTTTTACTGGTCTCATGTATGGGAACCATGACACATAGCCTCTAATGTTAAATTTTTAAAACCTAGCAGTATTTCCTTTTCTATCTCTCTTATATCAAAGACAGGGAAGCCAAAGCAATCTTGAGTTTCTTTCTCACATTTGTCTCTTTTCCTAATAGTTGCTTCTTACTTTTTCACAGCCTTCTCTGTAAACCTTTACATCAGGGGTAGCCAACTTCGGCAATAGTAAGACTTGTGGACTTCAAATGCCACAATTCCCCAGCATGGCTGCCTGAGGAATTCTGGGAGTTGAAGTCCACAAGTCTTAAAGTTGCCGAGATTAGTTTATCCTAAATTTCAACATTCAAACATGGCCTTCACCATTCTGGGTCCCACTGTGTGTCTTGAACTACAAGTCCCAGAATACTTAGCAGCTAGATTCCAATTGCTGAAAATTTCATGAATTGTAGTCCACAAATCCTAGAGTTGCCAAGTTTGGACAACCCTGCTCTGCATCTAGTGAGCTTTTAACCAAATCAAATCTATACCCTAAATTTCAACATTCAAACATGGCCTTCATCATTCTGGGTGCCATTGTGTGTCTTGAACTACAAGTCCCAGGATACTTAGCAGCCAGATCCCAACTCCTGGAATTTCTGGGAGTTGTAGTTTAACACCTGGAAGAAAAGAAAAGCCACAAAGCCAGAGGAGGTCAAGTTCAACCCTGTCAAGGTAATAATTTAACAGCTAAACAGCTTATGTAATGATATAAGAAGATATAATGTAATGCAATGTAATGTAAGGTGGATGATGCAATGATAGGAATGACTCAGCAGGGTCTGTGTCTCTTTAAAAACAAGCAGGATCTGTATCCCTTTAAGAGCCTGAGTATAAAAGGGAAGGGTTTGCTGGAGTGTCTCTCTCTCTCTCTCTCTCTTGTCCGTTTCCTGCTGTAACTGCTGTTTGTTGGAGTTTGCTGTATTACCACGTGTATGTATATTGTTCCTGGTGTATGATATTGTAGATAGTGTAATATAAATCACCATTTAATACAAAGCACTGTTTACTGTATTTACTCCTGGGTTATCTCAGCGCAATAAGACTGTGCATGCTCTGACAAACCCTTATTTAGGTTGGCCCAGGCAGCTTGAGATGATATTCTATTTTAAGGATGCCTTCTCTTTTGAACCAGATTTGTGGACTCTTTGTGTGACTTGGAAGGTTAAAAAGTTCCCCAAGATAACCATGGCTACCTAAACCACAGATTACCTGCAAAGAGAGCCCGATGCTTGACAATCTGGCCTTGAACCTGCCCTGCAGGATGAGTCTGGGTGATCAGGGTGATGCGCATTTGATCCACCTTCAACATTCGGATGGAGGCCTTCTGCAAATTCCGCCACATGCCACAGATCTAGGAAAGAAGAAAAGACGAGGACTGAGGAGAAAGCATGGAATGAAACCCGGGGGCCCCCAAACCAATAATCAAGGCTCACTGTATTGCACTGTAATGCACTGCAATGTGCAGTGGAGGAATTCCCTCCAGGAAACAATGGGAGAGACTCCTATAGAGAAAAGGAGAGTGCCGTGTGTCTCACATTGTAGAGGGTCCCCTAGCAGGTGGGACTAGAAGACCTCCAAGGCCCCTTCCAGCTCTATTCTGAACTGATTGAAGTCCACTTACCATACCATCTTGGAAGATGGTGCCCTGTTGTACGGGATGTTCAAAAAGGACAGTCCCGTCTGGCTCTGAGAAACGGACACGGATTGGCTGGCTCAGCCTAGACAAGAAGGAGAGGATGTGAACAGAATTTAGCACTTCAATAATAGGAATATTTATTTTGTTTTATTTTATTGAGTTTCCTGAAACTGTACCTATACCATTTCAGACAAGTGGTTGTCCAGTCTCTTCTTAAAAGCCTCCAGTGATGGAGCACCCATGATTTCTGGTGGCAAGCTGTTCCACTGGTTAATTGTTCTCCCGGTTAAGAACTTTCTCCTTAATTCCAGGCTGTTTCTCTCTTTGATTAGTTTCCATCCATTGTTCCTTGTCTTGCCTTCTGGTGCTTTGGAAAATCCGTTGACTCTCTCCTCTTTGTGGCAGCCCCTCAAATACTGGAATATTGCTATCACATCCCCCCCACTAGTCCTTCTCTTCTCTAGACTGGCCATACCCAATTCCCATCTAACTTTAAAATTTGTTGTTGTTGTTAGTTGCGAAGTTGTGTCCGACCCATCGCGACCCCATGGACGTTTCTCCAGGCCTTCCTGTCCTCTACCATCTTCTGGAGTCCATTTAAGCTCATGCCTACTGCTTCAGTGACTCCATCCAGCCACCTCATTCTCTGTCGTCCCCTTCTTCTCTTGCCCTCAACCTTTCCCAGCATTAGGCTCTTCCCCAGGGAGTCCTTCCTTCTCATTAGGTGGTCAAAGTATTTGAGTTTCAACTACAGGATCTGGCCTTCTAAAGAGCAGTCAGGGTTGATCTCCTCTAGGACTGACCGGTTTGATGGCCTTGCAGTCCAAGGGACTCGCAGGAGTCTTCTCCAGCACCATAGTTCAAAGGCCTCAATTCTTTGGCGCTCGGCCTTTCTTATGGTCCAACTTTCACAGCCATACATTGCAACTGGGAAGACCGTAGCCTTGACTCTACGCACTTTTGTTGGCCGGGTGATGTCTCTGCTTTTTAGTGTGCTGTCTAGATTTGCCATGGCTTTCCTCCCTAGGAGCAAGCGTCTTTTAATTTCTTGGCTGCAGTCCCTGGCTGCAGTGATTTTGGAGCCCAGGAAAATAAAATCTGTCACTACCTCCATTTCTTCCCCATCTATTTGCCCAGAATTGAGAGGGCCGGATGCCATGATCTTGGTTTTCTTAATGTTTAGTTTCAACCCAACTTTTGCACTCTCCTTCTTCACTTCACTTTAAAATAAAAAAAAAAATTTTTAAAAAAGGGTGCGCTTTCAGAGAGGTCAGATCACCGCTAAAGAGTTAGAGACAAAGACCGCTCTTTCCCCAACGCTCCCCAAAACCGTGCAAATCTTTACATACAGGTGAAACTCGAAAAATTAGAATATCATGCAAAAGTTCATTTATTTCAGTAATGCAACTTAAAAGGGGAAACTAATATATGAGATAGACTCATTACATGCAAAGCAAGATAGTTCAAGCCGTGATTTGTCATAATTGTGATGATTATGGCGTACAGCTCATGAAAACCCCAAATCCACAATCTCAGAAAATTAGAATATTACATGCAATCAATAAAACAAGGAGTGTACATGGAACAATATCGGACCTCTGAAAAGTATAAGCATGCATATGTACTCAGTACTTGGTTTGGGCCCCTTTTGCAGCAATTACTGCCTCAATGCGGCATGGCATGGAAGCTATCAGCCTGTGGCACTGCTGAGGTGTTATGGAAGACCAGGATGCTTCAATTGCGGCCTTCAGCTCTTCTGCATTGTTCGGTCTCATGTCTCTCATCTTTCTCTTGGCAATACCCCATAGATTCTCTATGGGGTTCAGGTCAGGCGAGTTTGCTGGCCAATCAAGCACAGTAATCCCACGGTCATTGAACCAGGTTTTGGTGCTTTTGGCAGTGTGGGCAGGTGCCAAGTCCTGCTGGAAAATGAAGTCAGCATCCCCATAAAGCTCGTCTGCGGAAGGAAGTGCTCCAAAATCTCCTGGTAGACGGCTGCGTTGACCCTGGACTTAATGAAGCACAGTGGACCAACACCAGCAGATGACATGGCTCCCCAAATCAACACAGACTGTGGAAACTTCACACTGGACTTCAAGCATCTTGCAGTGTGTGCCTCTCCATTTTTCCTCCAGACTCTGGGTCCTTGGTTTCCAAATGAGATGCAAAAGTTGCTCTCATAAGAAAAGAGGACTTTGGACCTCTGAGCAACAGACCAGGTCTATTTTTCTTTAGCCCAGGTAAGACGCTTCTGACGTTGTTTGTTGTTCAGGAGCGGCTTGACAAGAGGAATACGACATTTGAAGCCCATGTCCAGGATCCGTCTGTGTGTGGTGGCTCTTGATGCACTGACTCCAGCCTCAGTCCACTCCTTGTGAAAGTCCCCAACACTTTTGAATGGCCTTTTCCTGACAATCCTCTCCAGGCTGCGGTCATCCCTGCTGCTTGTGCACCTTTTTCTTCCACACTTTTCCCTTCCACATAACTTTCTATTAATGTGCTTTGATACAGCACTTGGGGAACATCCAACTTCTTTTGCAATTACCTTTTGAGGCTTTCCCTCCTTATGGAGGGTGTCAATGATGGTTTTCTGCACAACTGTCAGGTCAGCAGTCTTCCCCATGATTGTGATTCCTACTGAACCAGACTGAGAAACCATTTAAAGGCTCAGGAACCCTTTGCAGGTGTTATGGCTTAATTAGCTGATTAGAGTGGGACACTTTGAGCCTAGAATATTGCACCTTCTCACAATATTCTAATTTTCTGAGATTGTGGATTTGGGGTTTTCATGAGCTGTAAGCCATAATCATCACAATTATGACAAATCACGGCCTGAACTATCTTGCTTTGCGTGTAATGAGTCTATCTCTTATATTAGTTTCCCCTTTTAAGTTGCATTACTGAAATAAATGAACTTTTGCACGATATTCTAATTTTTCGAGTTTCACCTGTAAATAAATAAAGGAAAACAGGGCTTTTGGCAGCCAAAAACAATTCCTCTCCCCGCTTCTGCCCCCCACCCCCCAAACAAATCCTCTCCAAAGGCAGAGGGAGCTTCTAGGCTTCTCTGGGGTTGAGAAGCTGTCGTGTTTTGGCCTTGCTGGGAATCATAACAACCACGAACGAACGCTGCTATGGGGATCAGAGTGCACATGTGGAAATTAGTCATCACTTGGCTATGCAAAGGCCTGAGGGGGGGAAACGGGGGGGGGGTTTGGGGGAGAGACACGATGTGTCCCTGCACTACAGAGGCTGTGTGCAGTTCAGCTCGTGCAGTGAACTGAAGGCAGATTTCGTAATTGGGGGAGGAGGGGTTAATCAATCAACATCGACACCCCCTCCCCATCTGCTTCCCCAGCCATGCGCCAGGCAGAGATAGAGAAAACCCCCACGAAAGAGTAAGAGTAAGCAGAGGCTGAAGGGCTGGGAGGATAAAGCACCCAAATTGTTCATTGGACCGTGACCCCTCTTTCCCCCCCCACTTCTCGTCCTCTCTCCCTCCCCCTTCCCCACCCTTCTGGCTTTCCAATTTGTATTTAGTCATCCTCATCCTAACTGTAGGGGGGGGGGAGTGGGGGAAATGCTTTGGACCAGGGATGAATCTGCTGCAAAGCCAAGCTAGAATTCTCCAGCGCCTGGTGTTTCCGGTAAAGCAATTGGAGAAACACGGCTGCTTATTAGAATGGAGTACAGTGTACAAGGATGAAGAAAGGGTGTGTGTGTGTGTGTGTGTGTGTGTGTGTGTGTGTGTGTGTGTGTTGGTGGTGGAGAGGACAGCGGCTGAACTTAAACCCAAGGAGGAGTTTTGCATTTATCTTCTCGTGGGATCAGTTCAGGTGTTCTGCTAAGCATGTCTAGCTGGGGAATTCTGGGAGGTGAGGTCTTAAAGTTGCCAAGGTTGGGCATCCCATTGGCAGCTTCTCCCTGGCTGAAGTTGTTAAAGCCAGGGGTAGGTGGTCACCGTTCATCGTGGCATCAGGCAGATCCCTACACTGACCCAGCAGGTTCAACTAAATGACCTTTAAAGTCCCTTCCAGCTCATACGTTTTGTGATTCTTCCGTTTTGTCTTGAACGGAATGGGTTGGGTCTGGCCGCTTATGGGAAATTCCTCCACCCCATCTCTATGCATAAAGGCCTGGAGACTAAAACATATGAAGAACGGTTGCAGGAAGTGGGTATGGCCAGTCTGGAGAAAAGAAGGCCCAGGGGGGACATGACAGCAATGTTGCAGTATCTGAGGGGCTGCCACAAAGAAGGGGGAGTCAAGCTATTCTCCAAAGCACTTGAAGGCAGGACAAGAAGCAACGGATGGAAACTACTCAAGGAGAGAAGCAACCTGGAATTAAGGAGAAACTTCCTAACAGTGAGGACAATTAACCAGTGGAGTGACTTGCCTTCAGAAGCTGTGGGCGCTCCATCACTGGAGGTTTTTAAGAAGACACCAGACAGTCACTTGTCTGAAATGGTATAGGTCCTCCTGCTTGAGTAGGGGGCTGGACTAGAAGACCTCCAAGGTCCCATCCCAGCTCTATTCTGATTCTGAATCTACAGGGGGACATTAGACGGAGACACGAGGGAGACTCGCCCACCTTTCATAGTTAATGGAGAAGATCAGATGCAACTGCGTGAAAGTGAATCTGGCTTTGGCCACTGCGCTGGTTGCAGCCCCCTTCGGATCTGAGCCTCCGATCAGCAACGCCACAAAATCTGAGAAACCAAAAAAGAAGTTGGTGTGATCTGACATTGCACACAACCTGGAAATAAATTCACGTACACAGTCTTTATTCTTTAAATACAGATAGTCCTTGACTTACGAACGATCGCTTAGTGGCAGTTCAAAGGAATGGTGGACCTTTCTTGGGGGTACTTCCAATCCAGATTTGAAATTACGACGGTTGGAGGGTTCTGACTGTACAGGTAGTCCTCGATGTACGGCCACAATTGAGCCCAGAATTTATGTTGCTAAGTGAGACCTTTGTTCAGTGAGTTTTATCCCATTTTACGACTTTTCTTGTGGAAGCCAATCACTGCAGCTGTTAAGTTAGTAACACGGTTGTTAAGTGAAGCTGGCTTCCTCAGTGATATTGCTCGTCATTTGAGGTCGCAAAAGGGGATCGCAGGACCTTGGGACACGGCAACCGTCGTAAGTATGAACCACTGGCCAAGCATCCGAATTTCGATCACGTGACCGTGGGGATGCTGCAAAGGGCGTAAGTGTGAAAAACGGTCATAAGTCCCTTTTTTTCAGTCCCATTGTAACTTTGAACGGTCGCTAAATGAACTGTTGTAAGTTGAGGACTACCTGTGCTTGGTGGGCTATATTCGGTTTGGAGAGGCACAGGGTACAACTGAGCCCAGAATTTCCGTTGCTAAGTGAGACAGTTGCTAAGCAGTTCTGCCCCGCTTCACGACCTTTCTTGACACAGTTTGTTCCCTGAATAAGTGCAGTTGTTAAGTTAGCAACACAGTTGTTAATTAAGTGAATCTGGATTCCCCGTTGATTTTGCTTGTCAGAAGTTCGCGAGAGGGGATCACGTGATCCCGGGATAGTGCAACCGTCATAAATATGGACTGGTTGCTAAGGATCTGAATGTAAATCACATGACTTTCCTGGATCAAGAGGTCACAAAAGGGAATCCCTGTATGAACCATTGGCCAAGCATCCAAATTTCAAGCAGGTTTATGATCGATGGGGATGCTGCAATGGTTATAAGTGTGAAAAATGGTTGTAAGTCACTTTTTCAAGTGCCATTGTAACTTCGAACGGTCATTAAACAAACTGTTGTAAGTTGAGGACTACCAGCCCTGAATGCGTCTGGAAGATAAAAGTCTGTAACACTACATCCTATGGTTACACACAAACACACACACACACACACACACACACACAGTGGTGGGATTCAAATAGGTGAACAACCGGTTCTCTGCTTGGATGCCGCTTCTGGAAGTCCATTCTGGGCCTGGGCAACAAAAAATTAGCTACGGGTTCTGCCGAACTGGTGCGAACCAGATGAATCCCACCACTGTACGCATCCTGGAATCAGGTCCTGGGCCCCAGCTGACCCATACCTATCTGGCTGTCGTCTCGGATCAAGTCCTCAGAGCTGAAGTAGGCCCGGTCGTTGTAGTTCCTGTGTAAGCCATCTTCTCTCTCCTGAAAGTATTCCATCTTGTCAAACAGCTGCTGCTCATATCTTTTCTCCAGGGCGTTGGCAGGGGCTGCATGAGGAGAACAGAAAGAGAGAGGAAGCATCAAAAATAAGAGCCATCTGCACACAGGGTGTCCTCGACTTACGACCACAATCGAGGCCGGGAGTTTTGTTGTTTAGTGAGACGTTTGTTAAGTGAATTCTGCTCCACTTTACCACCTTCCTTGCCGCCGTTGTTAAGTGAATCACCACAGTGGTTAAATTGGTCACACGGTTGTTAAGTGAATCTGGTTTTCCCGTCGCAAAAGGGGGTGTGTCACATGACCCTGGGACACTGCGACGGTCATAAATGTGATCCAGCTCCTAAACATCACGTGATTATGGGGATGCTGCAGTGGTCTTAAGTGTGAAAAACCGCCATCAAACAGTCACTAAATGAACTGTTGAAAGTCAAGGAGTACCTACATCTGTTCCGTGAAGTATACTGATTAACAGTTTGCTTCAGGAGCCAGCTCAAGATGCTAGTTTTGACCTTCAAGTCCTTTCTGCAGTGGTGGGATTCAGCCGGTTCACACCATTTCGTCAGAACCGGTTCCTAATTTTTTGTTGCCCAGGCCCAGAACGGACTTCTGGAAGTGGCATCAACACAGAGAACCGGTTGTTCGCGTATTTGAATCCCACCACTGCCTTCACGGCATGGGACTGGCTATTCTTCCCATTGCACCTGTCCATCCCATCAGATCCTGCCATGGAGTTACACAAGAGACCCCTGTGGCACCTACTCTGCGGAAACATTATTCCTCAAGGTGAGTGTTATGTATTGGGCTTGTGGTGTTACACCACGTGTTGCTGGAGAGGCTAACGGCTCTCCAGCAACTCAGACAAGCTGTCTCCAGTCCTGCAATTGGTTAGCCCTGGAGGCAAGAGTGGGTTCAACCCTATTGGCTGCCACCTAGGGGCTAGACTATATATTGTGGCTGGTTGCGGCCCAAGCCTCCAGTACAGTTCCAGCAAGAATAAAAGCATGAGTTAGTCTGTACTCAGCCTCATGTCATCATTCCTGCTCCCAAGAGCCCACGACTTAACAGTGAGGAGGGCACCATCTCTGCCCTTTTTCTAGATGTCCCTCAAAACCTGCTTGTGCTGACAGCCCAAAATGATTTCCCATGACAACAATGTAGAAAAGTCATTTCTTCCAGGAAATGTTTCAAGCTGCTAAGAGTAGGCAAAGCCTGGAGATTTCCAGGGTGGTCCAATCTTGGTTAAACGGTTTCAAAACCAGCCAAGGAGAGCTAACCATTGCCACCCAGCCTTATAGTGCCATGGTATGAAATAATAATAACAACTAGATAAACAATGGCTCTTTGCAGTTTATCATTCCAGAGAGGATTTCCTTATCAGATCCCTTAATGACTGCAACAACAGCAGAGCCTCTGAAGTACTTGAAAACGTCTTAAAACTTCAGGGAAATATTCAGAGGTGTATCTGCCTTGAAAGTAGCCTTTGTTGAACTGTGCGGCACAGTCAAACATCAGGAGCTGACCCTGGAAGAAATTATGACCTAATTTTGCATAAAAGTCATAAAATGCTTTTTATAAAATCTGCCAATTTTTTTTTCAATTCCACAGTAGTCAGGGATCCTAGAATTTGGATGCATTTCGTACGTTTGCACACTGAAGTGACTCGGTTGACAAAGTTTTACCCTACGCTGCCTGTTTCACCCAATTAAAGATTATAGACACGAGACTTCTGGTTGATAAATGCGTGGATGAGGGGAATAAAA
This sequence comes from Vipera berus, assembly GCF_964194415.1. NCBI lineage: Eukaryota > Metazoa > Chordata > Lepidosauria > Squamata > Viperidae > Vipera > Vipera berus. The sequence continues at coordinate 7,850,841 of NC_138207.1, forward strand.
GCCTCTCTTTCCCCCTAGTGTGAAAACAAAAAATAAGGCAGGTTGAGGAAACAGCATTTGAACCACAGGACACAAGAAGAGAAAAAGAAGAGAGCTTAGAAGGACAGAGTCGGAAGGGACCTTGGAGGACATCTAGTCCAACCCCCTGCTCAGGTAGGAAACCCTATACCATTCCAGACAAATAGCTGTCTAGTCTCTTCTTGAAAACCACCAGTGATGGAGCATCCACAGCTTCTGGAGGCAGGTTGTTCCACTGATTAACTGTTCTCACTGTCAGGAAATTTCTCCTTAAATTCTAAGTTCGTTCTCTCCTTGATAAGTTTCTGTCTGTTATTTCTTGTCCTGCCCTCAGGTGCTTTGGAGAGTAGCTTGACTCCCTCTTCTTTGGGGCAGCCCCTCAGATATTGGAGCACTGCTATCATGTCACCCCTAGTCCTTCTTTTCATTAAACTAGACCTACCCGATTCCTGCAAGTTCTTCATATGGTTTAGCCTCCAGTCCCCTGATCATCTTTATTGCTCTTCTCTGCACTCTTTCTAGAATCTCCACATCGTTTTTGTACGGCGGTCACCAAAACTGGATGCAGTAGATCAGGGGTCTTCAAACTTGGCCCTTTTATGACTCGTGGACTTCAACTCCCAGAATTCCTCAGCCAGCGTGCCTGGCTGAGGAATTCTGGGAGTTGAAGTCCAAGTTCGAAGACCCCTGCAGTAGATAGAAACGACAGCTCCCCCAGACACCCACCAACGATCTTCTGTTTCAAAATAAGACCCGCATCCTTCTTCATACAGTTACACACGTGCTGGGCAGACGTACAAAAGAATCGAGACGCCGCTATTATAGGCCTTGGGTCTGGTATATGGGGCCAATGCTGGGACTGAATTGCCCCAATATCTCTGGGGAAAAGAGGCAGAAAAAGGGGTTTCCCAACACTTGTAGGGTGTGTGTGTGTGTGTGTGTGTGTGTGTGTATGTGTCCCTGGATTCCCGCTCATTTCCCACAGAGCAGCGTCAGGATGGAGAATCCCACATGTGAAAGGAACGGGGAGAATTTACGGCCTCCAACTCTGATGATTCATGCTGCCCAAAGGTGTTTTTTATTTATGATTTTCAAACGCATGTTTGGGTGGCATTTTGTAAATGGCTAGGCAAGAGGCCACAGGCCGCAGGCTTCAGATGGAAGCAAAACCTCCTTGTGCAATCCACCACAACAGGACAAGGTCTGCCTTTCACTCCGCTTCCCTCGTACTCCCAAGTAAAATACCCCGAACGTGAAATCAACATGTCCAAACCAAATGGCGGTGATTTTGTCGTGTCAGCAAAGTAACTGAGGATTCGGAGCCGGGAGGAAAGAGTGACAGTCCTCTCCTTGCTCTGATTCAGACTTGTGACGATTTCTCTTTAGACACGCGATCCTCCGAACACCAAGTGAGTTCGACATTTCTGTTGCTAAACCAGACTGCTGTGAAGCGAATTCACACACACACACACACAAACAACGTTTTATGATTTTTCTTGCCACAGTTGTTTCAGTCAATCGCTGCAGTTGTTAACTCAGTAACACGGTTGTTAAGTGAATCCAGATTCCCCATTGACTTCACTGGTCAGAAGGTCGCAAAAGGGGGATCGCAGGACACCGCAACCGTCACAAATATGAGTCAGTTGACAAACACCTGAATTTTGATCCCGTGACTACGGGGACGCTACACCCGTTGTAAGTCCTCCCGCTGGGCCCCCGATTACGACAAGAAGGGTTCCGTATGCAGCTGTCGGGTAGGTGGGCAGACCACGGCAAAACATGGACATGTGGTCCTCGACTTATGACCACAGCGGAATACAAAATTCATGTTGCTAAACGAGACAGTTGTTAAGTGGGTTTTGCCTCATTTTATGACCTTTCCTGCCACCGCTGTTAAAGGAATCACCGCAGTTGATAAATTAGCCACACGGTTGTGAAGTGGATCTGGCTTCCCCATTGACTTTGCTTGTCAGAAGGTCGCAAAAGGGGATCACGTGATCCCCTGAACACTGCAACTGTTATAAATATGAGTCGGTTGCCAAGGGTCTGGTTTTTGATCACGTGACTGTAACGGTCGTAAGTCTGAAAAAGAGGCCGTAAGTCAACTTTTTTTCAATGCCATTGTCACTTTGAATGGTCACTAAATGAATGGTTGCAAGTTGAGGGCTCCCTGTAAAGCCAAACCAGATTGGACTTGTCCAATCTCAGTTGGATCTTCTTTAATTCCACATAACCACACGGGTTGACGTGAGGAACTTCAGATTATGTTGGGTAGTAATTCCCACCATGTATCCTCACTGGCCCTATTTGCTAAGCTGGAAAAAGGATTCCCACACATCCGGCATCAACAATCTGTGGCAATATCAGGAAGCCAAATGAGAAAGCCATGTTCTTTTATTTTCTTACTGGCCTTATTCAGTGTCGTAGGTAGTCCTTGTCTTACAAAATTCATGTAGCGACCATGCAAACTTACAACGCCCCTGAAAAAAAAGTGATTTATGACCATTTTTCACACTTACGACCACACATCCTCCACAGACACAAGATCAAAATTCAGGCACTTGGCGACTGGCTCGTATTTCTGACGACTGCTATGTCCCTGGGGTCATGTCATCCCCTTTTGCGACCTTCTGACAAGGTCAGAATTTCACGAAAAAAGCTGTGACAAAAAGCGTTGTAAAATGGGGCAAAACTCACTTAACAACTGTCTCATTTAGCAACAGAAAATTGTGGCCATAAGTTAAGGACTACCTGTAGTTTTAGGAAAAAATGGTGCTAAGTAATACCACTGGAGAACATTATCATTACAGCAATAATCATTACTTATCAAATGATAAGGATAATAAAAATTTCATCCTCCTTCCCAAAGACCTACAAATATCAGGAAGTGGAAGACTGTCATTATGGGGAAGAATTGGAGGTGATGGCTACTTTTACTTCTAGTTTCTTTAGCATATGCAAATGAGTTGCACATGCTGATTTTAAATTATTTAAAAGGATCAAGCCTGCAAAATGTACATGAAAAATACAATTTTTCAGATATAAATTATATCTGAAAATTATAAATTATATCAAATATATATATTTGAAATAAAGTTAATATAGTTTTGTTTATACATTTTGTTTATCTGGGTTTATAAAGTGGGTTTGAAAGTTGGTAAAGTATTATTGAAAGTGAATTTTAATGTATGTATGCTAGGAGGAAAAAAAGAGTAATTTTTTTTAAAAAAGATGTGTTAGAACCTAGTCATTTCAGAAATGTTTTTAAAGAAAAGTTTAATGTTTTAAAATTTAGAAAAAGTATTTCTTTTCCTTTAGGGGTAAAAAAATTTTTTTGAAAGAATATACTGAATTTTATTAATATGAATTAAGATAGCTTATAAATATTAATGAAACGGAAATACATATTAGTTCCCACAACAAGGAACAGCCGAGATTGTTAAATCGATTCTTTTATTCAAAGAAGAGAATATATTTAATTTTGTTTCTACTTGGAAATTGCTTCCAGACTGTGTGCTTGTAATTGGAAAAAATGAAATTTTGTCTTTGTTTCTATGGATTAGATAGGTTTGCTATTATAGAAATGGATAGTATATACTATTGTATAAAAATAAAAAGTTGGTAAATGTTATTACCTTCTAGTGTCCCAAAGACAGTTGGAAGTCAATGGCTTTTTTCTTTTTCCATTCCTATTCCACATTTTTCTCTTTTTCCCTTTTTCCTTCCCCTAGTTTTCCATTACTTCTTATTTCCATTAAGTATTGGAACACTGCCACCATGTCACCCCTAGTCCTTCTTTTCATTAGACTAGGCTGAGGGGTAGGCAACCTTGGCTCTTTTATGACTTGTGGACTTCAACTCCCAGAATTCCTGAGCCAGCCACGCTGAGGGAAAAGGGAGAGATTCCTGAGCCAGCCACGCTGAGGGAAAAGGGAGTTTTTTCCAAGCTGAGCCATGCTGGCTCAGGAATTCTGGGAGTTGAAGTTCACACATTTTCAAGGGACCACCTTTGAGAAACATGGCCTAAAGCAGGGGTAGGCAACCTTGGGTCTTTTATGACGCATGGACTGCAACTCCCAGAATTCCTGAGCCAGCCACGCTGAGGGAAAAGGGAGAGTTTTCCAAGCTGAGCCATGCTGGCTCAGGAATTCTGGGAGTTGAGGTCCACGCGTCATAAAAGAGCCAAGGTTGCCTACCCCCCAATTCTAGCAACCGTTCTTTATTACATATGATCATCCTTGTTGCTCTTCTCTGCACTCTTTCTAGAGTCTCCACATTTATTTTTTTACATCGTGGCGACCAAAACTGGATTGCCGTATTCCAAGCGTGGCGTGGCCTTACCAAGGCCTTGTAAAGCGGTAGTCGCACTTCACATGATCTTGATTCTATTCCCTCTGTTAATGCAGGCTAGCACTGGGTTGGCTTTTTTGGCTCGTCATCCAAGAAGCTTCTTGTTTGGGGGCTTCTCATCCAAGAAGGCAAAACATTTTTTTAAAACAACATCAACAACCACAACCAAGAAGGTCCTGTTGCCTTTTGGGGGGGGGGGGAAAGCAGCTTTGGGACAAGCATAATCTGGATGATTTGAGAATCTCCATATAGGCTGTCTGTGAGGGCCATCTAGCCTTTACTCAGTGTGCCCAGATTGCTCCAGACAACTTCCTTCTGTCCAAACATTGGCTCTGTCCAGCTGTTGGGAGCAGACAAGGGCAGGTGTGTGCAGAGTGTTATGGAGATAAACACATCGCCTTCTTAGTCATCTCGGGAAAGCTAAACAAATGGGAAATAGACTATACAAGGGAAAGCGGGGAACCAAAAATCAACACGCCAAATAAACAAGAGAGGAGGTTACATCTGCCCTACTTGAATGCATTGGCCGCCTGTCTGCCATCTGATGCAGAGTCTGGGCTGAACAGCGGAGTTTAGATGGAAAAAGAGGTAACTGACAGAGAGAAAGCAGTCCAGATGCCTTTTCAGAAGCACTTTGGGGATAATAATAATAATAATAATAATAATAATAATAATAATAATAATAACAACAACAACAACAACAACAACAACAACAACAACAACAACAACAACTGCTAAGCTTGTAAGCCGCCCTGAGTCTTCGGAGAAGGGCGGGATATAAATGGAATTAAAATAAATAAAATAATAATAATAATAATAATAATGATAATGATAATAATAATAATAATAATAATAATAATAATAATAATAATAATAATAATAATAATAATAATAATAATAATAATAATAATAATAAAGTTGGAAGGGACCTTGGAGGTCATCTAGTCCAACCCCCTGCTCAGGCAGGAAACCCTATATCAGGGGTAGGCAACCTCGGCTCTTTTGACTCATGGACTTCAACTCCCAGAATTCCTGAGTCCATGAGTCATAAAAGAGCCAAGATTGCCTACCCCTGCCCTATACCATTTCGGACAAAATGGCTGTCCAGTCTCTTCTTAAAAACTTCCAGTGTTGGAGCATTCACTGCTTCTGGAGGCAGGTTGTTCCACTGGTTAATTGTTCTAAATGTCGCCTTAGTTCTAGGTTGCTTCTCTCCTTGACTAGTTTCCATCCGTTGCTTCTTGTCCTGCCTTCAGGCGCTTTGGAGAATAGCTTGACTCCTTCTTCTTTGGGGCAACCCCCGAGATATTGGAAGACTGCTATCATGTCCCCCCTCGCCCTTCTCTTCGTTAAACTAGACATACCCAATTCCAGCAGCCGTTCCTTATATGTTTTAGCCTCCAGTCCCCCGATCATCTTTGTCAGTCTTCTCTGCACTCTTTCTAGAGTCTCAACATCTTTTTTACATGGTGGTGACCAAAACTGGATGCAGTTTTGGATTAACTCTGCTTGTGGCAAGCTGGTGGCAAGCTAGTTGGGATGCATACAAATGCTGATCAAGTGACCGCGGATGGCGCGACCATTATAAAGGTCAGAATTGTTTGCCAAGTTGTTGTTTTTTTTTACACTGCCATAATTTCGAACGGCCGCAAAACAAGGCCTCCGGTAAGTGAGGACCACCTGTAACTGACTTACCTTTGGGGCAGGATTTGCAACATTGTCCTGGAAGCGCAATAGGGTTAGCACAAGGAAGTTTGGGGCAGCTATGCTTAATGTTCTTACAGCTGACTTTGCCTGCAGATTTCCCTCTCCGATTTCTCTGCTGGGGGGAAAAAAAACAAACAAACAGAAAATTCTTACAATAAGTTCTTCTGGTTTTGGAGAGATGCATCCTGGGACTTTTGTCTTTTATTAGGGACCATGCAGAACCTTCCCATCCAGGCCAAGTCCTCGTATCGTATGCATTGAATGCTACAATTATTTGTCATCAATCTTTTGTCAACTTTTGGCAGCCAAATAGACCCCAATTTATTTTCACACTCGTCTTCCAATCCTATTCCTTCAAAGTGTGGGAGGAAGCCATTTTGAATTGTTCTTAGATATGCAAAGGAAAGGTTCTCAACTTACAACCATTAATTTAGTGGCTGTTCGAAGTCACCAGGGCAGTGAAAAAAGTGACTTATGACCATTTTTCACACTTACGGCCTTTCCAGCATCCCCACTGTCATGGTTCCGACAGATAAAACTCTTCAAAAGAACTTTGAGGCATTGTTTACCTTAATTTTTTTATTTATTTATTTTATTTTATTGCATTTATATACCGCCCTTTCCCTGAGGACTCAGGGCGGTTTACAGGGAGTTAAAAATCAACCATACAAAAGTTAAAACCCAATTTAAAAAAGGATCTTTTATTTGAGTTACATAATATCGGCACTTACATAATCGAAGCCAAAAATTGAATTCCCCTCCCCTGGGCACCTAGTATCAAAGCATAATTCCCTCCTCCAATTAACAGTCATAAATCACATTCCCCAATTAGCTTGAAGCGGGGGCTTCCTCTCCAGGTCTCCAGCCCGCCAATTCTTTATCAGCTCTGGGCTCAGTAACCTTGATTCTCACACTAAGTTTAGTGTTGTTATGTCTAGCTGGACTCTCATTCACATCCCCCCCCCTCCCAGCATCATCTAACTCTAAAAGTGAAAGGGGAAAAAATGGCTACATTTCCCTCTGTTGTCAATGCAAAGACATCCAATGTTGGCAGTGTTGACACCCACGATCACGTGATCGAAATGCAGATGCTTGGCAACTGGCATGTACGGTTGCAATCTCCCAGGATCATGGGATGACCTTTTGTGACCTTCTGACAAGCAAAGTTAATGGGGAAGCCGGATTCTCTTAACAATCGTGTTGCTAGCTTAAGAACTGCAGTGATTCACTTAACAACGGTGGCAAGAAAGGTCCTAAAATGAGGCCATATTTGCAAAACAACGGTCTTGCTTAGCAACAGAACTCTTGGTAGTCAAAGGTTGATCCCATGGCCACAAGGACACCACAACCGTCATAAATAGAGCCGGTTGCTAAGCAGCTGAATTTCGGTCACGTAACCACGGGGAAGGGGCAATGTGGGGCAATGTTTTTAAGTGTGAAAAACAGGTGACTTTTTTTTCCATTTCCATTGTAACTTCGTTCACTAAACGAAAGGTTATAAGTTGAGAACTCGCTGTGTGTGAGTCTTGCTGTTAGCCCCAATCCTTAAAGGAACCTGTGTAAGATTCTGTTTATAAAATAGATGTAAAGTGGGGCTTGGATGAGAAGAGGCAGAAAAACCCATTTCTGCACATTTTTTTCCCAAAGCAGAAGATCATTCTTTCGCTCACCAAATACTATACTATCTTGTGTTCGAGTCCTAACCTGTGGGCCTAATAACCTCTGGAATGAGGGATCCTGATCCAGGTTGTCCTCGACTTATAACAGTTCATTTAGTGACCATTCAAAGTTACAACGGCACAGGGGGAAAAAAGTGACTTATGACCGTTTTGCACATTTACCACCCTGCACCGTCCCCACTTGATCAAAACTCGGACGCTTGGCGACTGAACTCATATTTATGACAGTCATAGCATCCCGGGGTCACGTGGTTAATACTTGCGTCCTTCTGACAAGCAAAGTCAATGGGAAGACCAGATCCACTGAACAACCGTGTTACTAAATGAAGAAGGGCAGTGTTTCACTTAACAGCCATGGCAAGAAAAGTCGTAAAATGGGGCAAAACTCACTTAACAAGGGTCTCCCTTAGCAACAGAAACTTTGTGCTCAATTGTGGTCATAAGTCAAAGACTTCCTGTCCTGGGCCACAGTCTACTGGCCATTGGGCCACATGAGTGGCTGGCAGGTGCACGGGTGCACATGCACAGCCCAACTCGCGCGAATGCCACCGCGAGTGTCACGGGTGTTTGTGACCCCACTCGCACGAGCGTTCACGGCTCCACACGCTCGAGCAATGGGTGTTCATGTGCACGTATGCATAGGCCCATGTGTTTACCCCCCACAAAACCATCACTTTTTTCCCCCTCCGCTCCGGCCCACCAACCCCGAAAGTTTGGGGAACTCTGTTCTAGTATATTTGAGGATAAGGTTATTCATTGGTTGAGATAGGGAGCTAGGGAAAATAAATTCAAATTGGCTGCTTTAGGAGTGACGTTTTCTAGAAGTATTTCTCGAAGATGTCTCCTAGTTTCAAAGAGGGGAGCGTTATGGATCCCGAACACAAGAACGGAGGCATCAAAGCAGTGGATGGAACAGACTACAGTCAGTCCTTGACTTGCGGCCACAATCTGAGCCCAAAACGTATGTTGCCAAGTGAGAAATTTGTTAAGTCAGTTTTCTCTCATTCTACGACCATTCAGGCCATAGTTGTTAAGTGAATCACTACAGTTGTTTAATTTTAATTTAATTTATTAATATTTCTATACCGCCCTTCTCCCGAAGGACTCAGGGCGGTGTACAGGGCAAGAATAAAACACAAAGCTACAAAAATTAAAAAGTAATTAAATACATGCCCATAAAAAACAATAAATACATTAATAAAACCCCAATAAAATGATAGTAAAAACCCCACCAATCCCCCCTCAGGCCAGGCCGGCTTGTTCGAACAGGTATGTTTTCAGATCGCGGCGAAAGTTACTAATACCGTTGTTAAGTTACTAATACCGTTGTGAAGTGAATCTGGCTTTCCCGTTGTCATATGGTCCCGAAAGGGGACCACAGGATCCCCAGGACACTGCAACGGTCGTCATAAATATGAACCAATTGTCAGGCATCCGAATGTAAATCACATGACCCCAGGGATGCTGCAACTGACATAAGTGTGAAAAATGCTTTTTTTCCAGTGCCATTGTAACTTTGGAAATGGTTACTAAATGAACTATGGTAAGGTGGAAGGCTTGTTCTCCAAGCTTCTGGGTTGGTTTCCAAACGTTTCGTTACCAGGCTAGGTAACATCTTCAGCGGAGTTTAGAGGGATGTCAGTGTCGGTGCTCTTCTGTCTATGAGGGCTTCAGGTGTGGGTGTCGAGCGAGGGTCTTGCGATGGGTCAGGTGTGAGTCATCAGTGAGAGGCTGGTGATGGCTCTTGTGATGGGGAGGTCAGGATCATTGGAAGGTGAACCGCTGGTGGGAGGAGGATTAGAATAGAATAGAATTGGAAGGGACCTTGGAGGTCTTCTAGTCCAGCCCCCTTGCTCAAGCAGACGAACCTTTACCATCTCAGACAGGTGAATGTCTAACTTCTTAAAAACCTCCAGTGATGGAGCACCCACGATTTCTGGGGGCAAGCTGGTTAATTGTCCTCACTGGTTAATTGTCCTCACTGTTAGGAAGTTTCTCCTTAATTCCAGGTTGCTTCTCTCTTTGCTTAGTTTCCAACCATTGTTTCTTGCTTTGGAGAATAATTTGACCCCCTCTTCTTTGTGGCAGCCCCCCTGAACTGGACTGACGATAGGGATTTTAAGTAGAATATTTTTAATATTTTATCATTTTATCATTGGGGCTTGTTAGTTTAATCTTTTTTAACATTTGTATTATTGTGTTTTATTGTTCTTAGCCGCCCTGAGTCTTTCAGGAGATAAGGCGGCATATAAATCCAATCAATCAATCAATCAATAAATCAATCAATCAATACTGGAACACTGATCTCATGTCTCCCCTATTTCTTCTTTTCTTTAGACTAGACCAGGGGTAGGCAACCATGGCTCTTTTATGACTCGTGGACTTCAACTCCCAGAATTCCTGAGCCAGCATGACTCAGCTTGGAAACTTCTCCCTTTCCCCTCAGCATGGCTGGCCCAGGAATTCTGGGAGTTGAAGTCCACGAGTCATAAGACAGCCAAGGTTGCCTACCCCTGGACTAGCCAAACCTAATTCCCATAGCCATTCTTCATATGTTTTAGTCTCCAGGCCTTTGATCATCAATGGGGGACTTAGTTGGATTGATCTGAGTGTCGATGCCATCTCTGGTTGGCCGTGTGGTTGATTTGGATCCTGAGGGGTTTGTAGGCTGGTTGTAGGTTGATGTTTCTGTGGATGGAATTGGTTGTGGAGTGCCAGGCTTCGTTGAATTCACGAGCGTGGCAGGTGGTAGCATGGCCGATGATATTTGTGTTGCTCCAATCAAACTGGTGTTCTTCGGTGTCATTGTGGGTAGAGAATAAAGGATTTCGGATTGTGGCGTTCGACTGCAGTTTGACCCACAAGCTTGGAGAACGAGCCTTCGCCCTCATCCTACACCCGATCTAAGGTAAAGGTAAAGGTTCCCCCGCACATGCGTGCTAGTCATTTCCAACTCTAGGGGCCGGTGCTCATCTCCGTTTCAAAGCCGAAGAGCCAGCGCTTGTCCGAGGACGTCTCCGTGGTCATGTGGCTGGCATGACTAGACGCCAAAGGCGCACGGAACGCTGCTACCTTCCCACCGTAGTGGTCCCTATTTTTCTACTTGCATTTTTACGTGCTTTCGAACTGCTAGGTTGGCAGACGCTGGGATGAGTAACAGGCGCTCACTCTGTTACAAGGCACTCGGGATTCGACCCGCCAAACTGCCGACCTTCTGATCGACAAGCTCAGCGTCCTAACCCACTGAGCCACCCGATCTACTTTGCCCCTATTACAAAGTATTGTTAACTGAGGACTGCCCGTATCAGGATCCCTCGTTCCATTATTTTATCAATGGTTGCCAAAAAAAAAAAAAAAGGGCTCGAGAGCAGGGTTCTTCAAACTTGGCCCTTTTATGACTTGTGGACTTCAACTCCCAGATGTCCTCAGCCAGGCACGCTGGCTGAGGCATTCTGGGAGTTGAAGTCCACAAGTCATAAAAGGGCCAAGTTTGAAGACCCCTGGTATAGGGTTTCCTGCCTGAGCAGGGGGTTAGACTAGAGGATCTCCAAGGTCCCTTCTATTAATATGTGCACTGAAGGCCTTCATTTTTATATTCCTTCGATGCGGAGGTCTAACAGCGCAGGTGTGGTGAGCCCAGAACATTTTAGTGCAGGGGTCTTCCAACTTGGCCCTTTTATGACTGGTGGACTTCAACTCCCAGAATTCCTCAGCCAGGCACGCTGGCTGAGGAATTCTGGGAGCTGAAGTCCACCAGTCATAAAAAGGGCCAAGTTGGAAGACCCCTGGGCTAGAGATTAAGAATGTAACTTGTATTATTAAGCAAACAAATTAACCCAGACAACAGGGTGTTTATTAAGCACTAATCAAAAGGGAATACTAGAAAATTAATTTAAAAATTTGAAAAGAAAAAAAAAACAACCCCACCTGTCTCTGACCCTGGGTCTTCAATTACACTTACCGGCTCGCAGGTGCACACCACACAGTGCATAATGCCAAAGGGTTCCCCTAAATCAGGATGCCAGGTATCCTCCAAAGTGTAGGACCGGCCACCGAAGTAACATCCTGCAAAGGAAAAAGAATTCTGAGTGCTCCAGAAAACGGTACATTGCGTTGGCTGCCAAACCTACTACATCAGGTGTTTCTCATAAACTTGGCAACTTGAAGACTTGTGGACCTCAGTGCCCAGAATTCTGGGAGTTGAAGTCCTCGCGTCTTAAAGGGGCCACGTTTAAGAAACGCCGCACTAAAATCGAGCAAGTGAATCGGCCCATTCTCTGGATTTGCACCAGAGGTGGGATGCTAAATTCACCAAACAGGTTTGCAAGAAATGTAAGCCACACACATATATGCACAAAATGATTTTGCACAAGACTCTGTTTGGTCTAAGGCAGGGGTGGGAAACCTCGGCTCTTTTATGGCTTGTGGACTTCAACTCCCAGAATTCCTGAGCCGGCTGGCTCAGGAATTCTGGGAGTAGAAGTCCACAAGCCATAAAAGAGCCGAAGTTCCACACCCCTGGTCTAGGACAGGGGGTCTCCAAACTTGGCAACTTGAAAACGTGTGAGATTTCAACTCTCAGAATGCCTCAGCCATGGCTGACTGAGGAATTCTGGGAATTGAAGTCCACCAGTCTTCCAGTTGCCAAGTTTGGAGACCCCTGATTTATATGACCACAGAGAAGACTTCCTCTTTTTCACTTGGGACCCCTTCAGGTATAAAATATAAATAAAATATGGGAGCTGATATCTACCTATTCTGGAAACCAAGGGTTGTGGCAAAATGCTAACCAGTCTAAAGCAGCAATTCTCAATCTTGGCCACTTGAAGACCTGTGGCCTTCAACTCCCAGACTTCCTGGCTGGGGTATTCTGGGAATTGAAGTTCACCCATCTTAATGTTGCCAAGGTTGAGGAACTCGGTTCCAAAGCAGGAGTCCCCAACCTTGGCAACTTTAAGACTTGTGGACTTCAACTCCCAGAATTCCTCAGCCATGGCTAAGTGAGGAATTCTGGGAATTGAAGTCCACAAGCCTTAAAGTTGCCAAGGTTGGGGACCCCTGTTCTAGTGGTTAAGGCATCAGGCTAGAAACCAGAAGACTGTGAATTCTAGTCCTGCCTTAGGCATGAAAGCCAACTGAGTGACTTTGGACCAATCATCAGGAGATTTTGAGTTCTAGTCCTGCCTTAGGCATGAAAAAAACTGGTGGAGTGACTTTGGGCCAGCTACCTTCCCTCAGCTCAACCCACCTCACAGGGGTGTTGTTATGAGTAAAATAGAAGGAGCATTAAGGTATGTTCACCACTCTGAGTTATTTATAAAAGTAATAAAGAAGATAAATACATAAACAAATGCATACACACATCAATAAGCAAAATTATTGATCTGTATGGCAAAATCCACAGGATCTCCAGAGGGCAGCCAAGAGATGTGGAATCATCGATCTTTTTTTCTTGCCATCTAGTGGTTCTTTGTATTTCTGCTGCCCATATGTGGTAGACCTCATAGTAAGCATGCCAACTACAGCCTTGGAAGCTGCCTACACCAGGGGTCTTCAAACTTGGCCCTTTTATGACTTATGGACTTCAACTCCCAGAATTCCTCAGCCAGGCACGGATGCTGGCTGAGGAATTCTGGGAGTTGAAAGTCCACAAGTCATAAAAGGGCCAAGCTTGAAGACCCCTGGCCTACAACTTTACAACAACCAGTACAGGAAGTCCTCAACTTACCACCACAACTGAGTCCCAAATTTCTGTTGCTAAGTGAGAAAGTTGCTAAGTGAATTTTGCCCCGTTTTACGACGTTTCTTGCCACAGTTGTTAAGTGAATCACAGCAGTTGACAAGTGAGTAACGTGGTTGTGAAGTGACACTGGCTTCCCTCATTGGCTTTGCTTTATCCAAAGGTTGCAAAAGGTGATCACGTGACCCCCCCGGACGTTGCAACAGTCATAAGGACATGCCAGTTGCCAAGTGTTTGAATTTTGATCACGTGACCATGGGGATGCTGGAAATGTCGTAAGGCTGAAAAATGGTCTTAAGTCATTTTTTCCCCAATGATGTTGTAATTTCGAAGGGTCACTAAATGAACTGTTGTAGACCCCTGACAACTTTAAGACTTGTGGACTTCAGCTCCCAGAATTCCTCAGCCGTGTTGTCTGGGTTAATTTGTTTGCTTAATAATACAAGTTACATTCTTCATCTCTAGCCCAGGGGTCTTCAAACTTGTCAGCTGGCTCAGGAATTCTGGGAGTTGAAGTCCACGAGTCATAAAAGAGCCAAGGTTGCCTACCCCTGGTCTAGGTCTAGGATTTGTCTGTGGTGCAAACTCAGAACAAGGTCAATTCATCTGGCCAGGATGAAGCTGGAGTGTTCACCTCTGGATACACATGGCACCAGCAAGGCTCATTCCCACGAACAAAGCCAACATAAGAAGCCGAAGTTAAAGGTGAATATCCAAGAGGACAGGCCAATGGAAAGGCGGCCCAAGGAAAAATGGAGAAACTTTTCTACAACCTGCACCCCTAGAACGCTTCTGATATATTCTCACACCCCTTACAAAGGTTCGAAATAACGGCAACGAATTATGCATATACGCTATAATTTCAAAACCCCAAGTTTTCGCCCCTGGAATATCGTCTGGCATACCTCTGGTTGGGAACCCCTGATCTAATTGATTTCAGTGACCGAAGGAGACCTATCCCCGTCTGCCCCCCTCCCCCCTCCCCCCCCCCGCTTCAATTGCAAACAAGCTGCACCCAGCATCGCCTCGGGAATCTTTCCCCCCCCCCCCCCCCCCGCACATCCATCATCAGAACTCCATCATCAGAACTCGGAAGGTGCATCTGAATCTGCTCTTACTCACACGTTCAGAGACATCCCGTCAAGTGGAAAGGATGGGAAGAGGGTCGCTTTGACCGAGTCAGCGGAGCAGAAGAACAGAGTTGGAAGGGAACCTTGGAGGTCTTCTAGTCCAACCCTCCCTGCTCAAGCAGGAGAACCTATACCATTTCAGACAAAGGGTTGTCCAGTCTCCTCTTAAAACACACACACACACACACACACACACACACACACAAAACCAACCTCCAGTGATGGAGCACCCCCAACTTCTGGAGGCAAGTCGTTCCACTGATTAAACGTTCTCACTGTCAGGGAAAATCTCTTTTATTTCTAGCTTGGCCCTCTCTTTAGCAATCTACCCGTTATTTTCTTCTCCTGCCCTCTCCGGTGCTTTGGAGAATAGGGGGACACCACCACCCCTTCTTCTCTGTCGCAACCCCGACGGCCACAGAGAGGGTTTGCGGGTTGGTCCCACCTCACCCCCGCCCCCCAATCTCTGTCTCCAGACGCCACTTGGGCGCACCCGGCCTCCGCAGCTCCCCCGAAGGCACGGCGCTTCTCGGGGTTAAGACGGGGGTCTCGCCCCTTCCAGCGCCCGCTCCTCGCCTCCACGACCACCGGCCCATAGACGCTCCCCCCCGCCCTCCGAGATCGGCGGGTCTCCAGAGTTGAAGCGGGATCCGGGCAGGAGGGTGAGCGCCGAGTTCCTCCACGTGTCGGCCCTTTCACACACACACACACACACACACACACACACACACCGGCTGTCCTGGATCGAGCGCAGCGCCCGGGAAAGCGCTCAAGCCGTCGGAACCAGCTGAAGAAAAGCTGGGTCCCGCCAGCCGCGCCGAGAGGGCGGCCCGGAGACGGTCTAGAGATGTGGGGACCCGATTCCAATGCTTGACGGGCTGCCCGAAAGAAAAGAAGTAGGGGGTCAAGCTATTCTCCGAAGCGCCCGAAGGCAGCCCAAGAAGCGACGGATGGAAACTAACCGGAGAGAGAGAGAGAGAGAGAGAGAGAGAGAGAGAGAGAGAGAGAGAGAGAGAGAGAGAGAGATTGGGAGAGAAATAAAAATTGAGAGAGAGAGAGATGAAGAGAAATTGAGAGAGAGGGAGGGAGAGAAGGAGGGAAAAATTGAGAGAGAGAGAGAGACCTCGGTGTCAGTGTCTCTTAAGCTCGGCAATTCTAAGATGGGTGGACTACAACTCCCAGAATTCCCCAGCCAGAACTTTGGGAGATAGAAATAGACCGGCTAGAGCACTAATGCAGATGATACCACTCTAATGGCAGAAAGTGAAGAAGAACTAACGAGCCTCTTGTTGCGGGTGAAGAAGGAGAGTGCAAAAGTTGGGTTGAAACTAAACATTAAGAAAACCAAGATCATGGCATCCGGCCCTCTCAATTCCTGGCAAATAGATGGGGAAGAAATGGAGGTAGTGACAGATTTTATTTTCCTGGGCTCCAAGATCACTGCAGATGGGGACTGTAGCCAAGAAATTAAAAGACGCTTGCTCCTGGGGAGGAAAGCCATGGCAAATCTAGACAGCACACTAAAAAGCAGAGACATCACCCTGTCAACAAAAGTGTGTATAGTCAAGGCTATGGTCTTCCCAGTTGCAATGTATGGCATTGCGCCAAAGTTGCAATGTATGGCTGAGCGCCAAAGAATTGAAGCCTTTGAACTCTGGTGCTGGAGAAGACTCCTGCAAGTCCCTTGGACTGTGAGGCGATCCAACCGGTCAGTCCTAGAGGAGATCAACCCTGACTGCTCTTTAGAAGGCCAGATCCTGAAGTTGAAATTCAAATACTTTGGCCACCTAATGAGAAGGAAGGACTCGCTGGAGAAGAGCCTCATGCTGGGAAAGGTTGAGGGCGAGAGAAGAAGGGGACGACGGAGAATGAGGTGGCTGGATGGAGTCACTGAAACAGTAGGCATGAGCTTAAATGGACTCCAGAAGATGGTAGAGGACAGGAAGGCCTGGAGGAACGTTGTCCACGGGGTCGCGATGGGTCGGACACGACTTCGCAGCTAACAACAACACAACAACGAGAACAATGAACCAGCGGAACGGCTGGCCACCAGAAATTGTGGCTGCTCCAACCCTTGGAGGCTCGCAAGAAGAGGCTGGACAACCGTCTTGTCCCCTGAAGCGGTGTAGGCTTTCCCGCTTGAAGCGGGAGTGGGGTGGGTGGGTGGGGAGGTCGGACTAGATGACCTCCAAGGTCCCTTTCCAACTCTTCCTTTTTTTCTGTTCGTCTGTATCCGGGGCTCAAAGTCCGTCCGCCCGCCCGCTTAGAAACTCCTACCTTGCGCGCCTTTGGCAGGCAGCGGCTCCGCCGACTCGGGCTGGATGAGCAAGAGGGTCTTGGCCGGCCCCACGGGCGACCCCGGACCCGGCCAGGCGAGGGCGAGGGGCGGCGACGACGACGGCGGCAGCAAGAGCAGCAGAAGCAGCGGCAGCAGCACCAGCTCCGCGCCCAGGAGGCTCATCGCGGCCAGGCGATCGCGGATCCCGGAGCGAGCCACCGCCCCCTCTGGACCAACCCCGAGCCCCGCCGGCTTTTATAGGCTCCGGCATCGGCCGAGCCGACCGGAGGGCGATTTCTTGAGCAAACAAAGGCGAGGACTGCAGATCACAGCCCCAGCGGGGGGCGCGCTCAACACCGCCGCGGGGGGGGGGTTGGGGGCGACTGTGGCGCTGGAGGGATGGAAAACTGGCGTGGGGGGGGGGGCGGCCGGGACGGATCGGGCCCCTCCCGCCGCCTCCGCCTCTTCCCGCCTCCTCCGCGGGCGAAGCGCTGGACCGCACCCCCCCACACACACCCCCACCCCACCCCGAGCAAGGGGACCCCCAGGTCCGACGGCTAGCCTAGGCTGGAGAGGCGCGAGAGAAAGCTCCCCCCCCCCCAAAAAAAAAACAACCAAACCCCAGGCGCGCATCTCTGGCTTTCCTTCGCCTCGACTCGCCCCCCCCCATTTCCCAATGTTGACCCTGTATTTTATTTTATTTTTTATCAAGCAAAACCTCGGAACTTGCACAGGGCCAACGGGACGGCTGGCCGCCCCCTCCACTTCGCCCCCCCCTCCCTCCAGATCGTCGCCACCGACCCCAACACACACACAGACACACACACACACACTTCCCCAGAGAGTGCCTATTCCAGGCCGGTCCAAAAAGTCCTGAAAATTGCCAAGGGAGACCGCCCCCACCCCACCCGGCTCTCCCAACCGTGCCTCCTACAATATATGTTTTCCCCCCCCTCACCTTTGCTAAAATGAAAACTTTTGGTTCTACCAGAAAGGGGGGGGGCTTATCTCCCCTTTCCCGCCCCTACTGAATAAATTGCCCTTTCCTCCAGAAAGGGTTCCTTGGTATGGATCCCCCAGCCTCAAGAATCGTCTACCTGCATGTCAAAGTGATGTAAAATCCCGCATTCTGATATAACCCTGTCTAAATGGATCCTCTTGACACCAGTCCAGCCCAGGGGCTCCTAACTGGGCACCCCAGATCTGCAGGCTCCCCCCCCCTCTCTCTGCATTGACCTAATACAGCTTTTCCCCCAAAGAGAATTGGGGGGAGGGGGGAGGGGGATGATGGAAGCCGCGATCCCTCACATCTGGAGAGCACATGGATCCCTAACCACTGCACCCGTGCCCTTTCCGCCCTTCTGAATTTGGCAGGCGCCCCCCCCAAAAAAAATGTTTGTTGGGCTTTAGGATTGGGTGCAGAGACATCACCCTGTCAACAAAAGTGCGTATAGTCAAGGCTGTGGTCTTCCCAGTTGCAATGTATGGCAGTGAAAGCTGGACCATAAGAAAGGCTGAGCGCCAAAGAATTGAAGCCTTTGAACTCTGGTGCTGGAGAAGACTCCTGCGAGTCCCTTGGACTGCAAGGCGATCAAACCGGTCGGTCCTAGAGGAGATCAACCCTGACTGCTCTTTAGAAGGCCAGATCCTGAAGCTAAAACTCAAATACTTTGGCCACCTAATGAGAAGGAAGGACTCACTGGAGAAGAGCCTCATGCTGGGAAAGATCGAGGGCAATAGAAGAAGGGGACGACAGAGAAGGAGGTGGCTGGATGGAGTCACTGAAGCAGTAGGCGTGAGCCTAAATTGACTCCAGAAGATGGTAGAGGACAGGAAGGCCTGGAGGAACGTTGTCCATGGGGTCGCGATGGGTCGGACACGACTTCGCAACTAACAACAACAACAGGATTGGGTGCAAAGGATCTTCTCCTTGCTTTGGCCTGGAAGCCTCTGGGTTGAGATCCATTCTGATGTTTGAGGATGCAGGTCAAGGGCTGGTTTTCTGTCTAAACCTTAAAATAGCAAGGTGTGGGGTAGGGTTGTGCAAACTTCCGAAAAACATTTACAATTTAGCGGCTGATCTGCAGTCCTTACGTGAGATGTGAGATCCATCGTGTTCGGATGTTGATTTGATCTGCCTGAAGCAAAGGCGGTGTACAGCTGGTCCTCAACTTAACAATAGTTCACTTAATGACCGTTCAAAGTTACAAGGGCACGGGGAGAAAAAGGGACTTAGGACCGTTTTTTCAGACTTACAACTGTTGCAACATCCCCGTGGTCACGTGATCGAAATCCAGCTGCCTGGCAACTGGCTCCTATTTGTGACGGCTGCTGTGTCCCTGGGGGGATCACGTGATCCTCTTTTGCGACCTTCTGACAAGCAAAGTCAAGGGGGAAGCCAGATTCGCTTAACAACCGTGTGACTAACTTCACAACTGCAGCGATGCACTTAACAACGGTGGCGAGAAAAGTGGTGAAATGGGACAAAGCTCACTTAACAACTGTCTCGCTTAGGGACAGAAAATTTGGGCTCGGTTGCGGTCGTAAGGCGAGAACTACCTGTATTTCCCTCTGTACTTTTCCCAATTATACTTTAAGCTTTGTGTGTGTGTGTGTGTGTGTGTGTGTGTGTGTGTGTGTGTGTGTGTTTTAAAGAGGTGGGAGAAGAGAACTGGATTGGAAAACTGGAGGGAGGAACAAAGTTGGGAAAAGAAAATTTGATTCAAGAGTTGAAATAAAGTAAATTTACGTTCAAGATATAAAAAAGGATAACTTCTCCTTTGTGTTCGCCTGTTTTCTGGAGAAGAGCAAAGATGTTCTGCGCTGTTTACCATCTTTTTGTGTTCATCTTTCTCAGTATAACTTGAGTTTCTGGCTCCCGTGGAAATATTAACCAATCCTGGCCCTGCTGAGCTTCAGAAGCTGGAAAGATCCTGCTGATCTCTGATAAACTCTCCCTGCTACATTCTGTAAAACCATGTGTGTTTCTTTCTTTTTCTTTGCCAGCTTTTCACCGGCTCCCAGCCCTTCCCTAATGTGGAGACCCTGCTTCTAAAATCCAAAGCTTCTTGAAGGGGCAGCCTTAGGATGGATGACACTTCCCGTGGGACGCCAGGATGGCATAGAACACAAAATGGGAGAAAGGTGTGAGAAAGGGCCTTCTTAGGGCTCTCAGCAAAAACTGGAGAATGAACAGCAGCTCTTAGGCCAATAAAGTTTGGTGGGAACAGAGAGCTTGTTTGGATTAACTGAAGGAGAAGAAGGAGGAGGAGGAGGAGGAGGAGAAAGAAGGAGGAAGAGAAGGAGGAGGGGAAGGGAGGGGAGGGGCATGAGGAGGAGGAGGAGAAGAAAGGAGGAGGGGTAGAGGAGGGGAGGGGGAGGGGCATGGGGAGGAGGAGGAGGAGGAAGAGAAGAAGGAGGAGGAAAAAGGAGGAAGAGGAGAAGAAAGGAGGGGAGAGGAGAGGAGGGGAGGGGCATGAGGAGGAGGAAGAGGAGAAGAAAAGAGGAGAAGGAGGAGAAGAAAGAAGGAGGAGGGGAGGGGAGGGGGAGGGGCATGAGGAGGAGGAGGAGGAAGAGAAGGAGGAGAAAAAAGGAGGAAGAGGAGGAGGAGAAGGAGAAGGGGAGGGGAGGGGAGGGGGAGGGGCATGAGGAGGAGGAGGAGAAGAAGAAAGGAGGAGGGGTAGAGGAGGGGTGGGGAGGGGGAGGAGGAGGAGGAAGAGAAGAAGGAGAAGGAGAAAAAAGGAGGAAGAGGAGAAGAAAGAAGGAAGGGAGGGGAGGGGAGGGGCATGAGGAGGAGGAAGAGGAGAAGAAAAGAGAAGGAGGAGAAGAAAGGAGGAGGGGGAGGGGCATGAGGAGGAGGAGGAGGAGGAAGAGAAGAAGAGAAAAGGAGGAAGAGGAGGAGGAGAAGAAAGAAGGAGGAGAAGGAGGAGGGGAGGGGAGAGGAGGGGGACGGGCATGGGGAGGAGGAGGAGGAGCAGAAGGAAGAGAAGGAGGAGAAGAAAGAAGGACGAGGGGAGGAAGAGGGGCATGGAGAGGAGGAGGAAGAGAAGGAGAAGGAGAAAGGAGGAGGAGGAGGAGAAGAAGGAGTAGGTGGAGATGAGAGGGAGGGGCATAGGGAGGAGGAGAAAGAGGAGGGGGAGAAGGAGGAGGGGGAAAGGAAGGGAGGGGGAGGGCCATGGGGAGGAAGAAGAGGAGGAGAAGGGGAAAGAGAAAGAGAAAGTGAAGGAGAAACAAAGGACCAATGAGTGTGGGGACTTGGAAATTAGAGCGAAACATCTGGCTTTGCACAGCATGCTGAACCACGTCACACTGGTGGGTGAATTCACCCAACAAGCCGTGCCATGGTTAGCTTCAACAAAGCTTACTTCTTTTGACTCTTTCTTTCTTTCTTCTCTTTCTGGTTGAGCTGGCAAGCCAGAGTAAGCCAATTGTTCGAATGCAGCCTCTTACGTTCCCCTGGAAAAGTTATGAGAGTGTTGATTGATTGTTAGGTTGCCAATGGCACAATGCACCTAAACTTTCTGGGGAGTTATTTATTTATTTATTTATTTATTTATTTATTTATTTATTTATTTTATTTTATTTTATTTAATTTGTATACCGCCCTTCTCCTGAAGGACTCAGGGCGGTGAACAGGGCAAGTTACCACTGTCCCTGCTGGCAAAGAGAGGGGGAAGCGTGTCGAATGTCCAGGGCCGCTACCCTAGAGCGACATGAAATGATGTAGACATAGCCCTTAGACTTATATACCGCTTCACAGTGCATTACAGCCCTCTCTAAGCGGTTTACAGAGTCAGCTTATCGCAAACACACACACACCCCCACCCAACAATCTGGCTCCTCCTTTTACCGACCTCGGAAGGACGGAAGGCTGAGTCAACCTTGAGCCCGTCAGGATCGAACTCCTGGCGGTCGGCAGAGTCAGCCTGCAATACTGCCTTCTAAGCCCTGTGCCACCAGGGCTCATAAACCAGGATGTCTTCCACTCGTGGCTTAAGAAGGTCGTGTGAACTCAGTCCTGGTAGATAACAAAACAAATCAGGTCAATATATTGCTACATCAGCAGAACATGAGTTCCTGCTAAGGTGAACTGCTTATGGAAACTTTCTAGTAAAGGTAAAGGTAAAGGTTCCCCCGCACATGCGTGCTAGTCGTTTCCGACTCTAGGGGCCGGTGCTCATCTCCGTTTCAAAGCCGAAGAGCCAGCGCTTGTCCGAGGACTCTTCCGTGGTCATGTGGCCGGCATGACTAGACGCCAAAGGCGCACGGAACGCTGTTACCTTCCCACCGGCGCTCACTCTGCTACGCGGCACTCGGGATTCGACCTGTCAAACTGCCGACCTTCTGATCGACAAGCTCAGCGTCCTAACCCACTGAGCCACCGCGTCCCTTGGAAACTTTCTAGCAGCTACTTAAAAGGAATAATAGCATTGTAACCGAAGGTTCCACAGGCTCCCATTTGCAGCAAAAAAAAAAAATGAAGCTGCCCTCAAGTTTAGGAAGGGGTTTGCTTGACTTCCGACCTTGCTTTGCAGAAAAGGGGGATAGTCTAAAAGCCTTGAAGCCTGCCTGCCATGTTTTTAAGCTGCGGCTTACGTGACTCATCTGCTGGAGAAATCCATAACTGTTTTACATGTGGTTGGTTTTAGCTGGCCTCCTCTTTTTTCTCCTGCAGGCCACCTTTTCTGCAAAAGGGGGAGAGAGGGGGGGGCAGAGGGAGAGGGAGAGAGAACCCCCCCACACACACACAGAGAGAGAGAGAGAGAGAGAGAAACAGAAAGACAGAAAGAGAGAGAGAGAGAGAGGGAAAAAACACACACGCATAGAGAAACACAGAGAGAGAAAACGCATACAGAGAAAAACGGAGAAACGGAGAGAAAAACACACACAAACGGAGACAGGGTGAGTGTGAGAGAGAAAAAGAAAGAGACAGAAACAGGATGAAAGAGACAGAGTGAGAAACACACACACACACAGAGAAACACAGAAAAACACACACAAAGAAACAGGAAAGGAAGAGAGAGAGAGAGAAAGAGAGGGAGGGGGGGGGAAGGCTGGAGAATGCCAAGCATCCATCCCTATTAAGCTGGAGGAGTGGGAATTTTCTAGTTTTGGGGCAGTCAAGCCCCCCCCCCCCATGTGCAAGGTAACAGCAGTGAGGTGAGAGTGAAGGGGGCCAGGAACAGACTTGGTAAGCATGGGAGTGAACCAGCTGTGTTTTGTCTATAACACATGGACTTTATTATTTTCCTCATCTTTGGCATGAAAACACTCCGGCATGACCCAGCAATGTGTTGGAATGGTGAAGAAACTTCCTGTAAAATAATGGGGTAAAACAGGGAGAGGGACCGGGGTGGAGGGGTGGGGGACACACACACACACACAGAGAGAGAGAGAGAGAGAGAGAGAGAGAGAGAGAGGAAGGGGGGGGATATATGCCAGGTGTTCTGTAGCAAGATTTGGGGAGGTGTTATTTATTTTATATCCATAGGATTCTTGTTCCTGCCTCAAAGTATGTTTAAAAGACAATAAACCTTACAGTCTTTGTTTATAGCCTTCGATAAAAAGTTCCAGATTCTTTTCTTGGTTAAAAAAAAAATAAGCTTGATTTTTCGCTCTTTTTGGAGGGAGGGTTTTTGGGTTGTTTTTTTTTTTTTTTGCATTTTAGCTTTGTGAATAAAATATAAAATTATTGCCAAAAAAGAAAAAAAGGCTCGGAAAGGAAAGATTGGGCTGGCAGGGAGGAATAAGGTAGCCCTCTTCCTACACAGCTAGTCCTCAACTTACAACCAACATTTTTGTTGTTAAGTGAGACCTTCGCTAAGTGTGTTCTGCCCCATTTTATGACCTTCCTTGCCCCAGTTGTTAAGGGAATCACTCCGGCGGATGAATTTGTAACCCGGTTGTTAAATGAATCCGGATTCCCCACTGACTTTGCTTTGTCAGAAGGTCACAAAAGTGGATCACATGGCCTTGGGGACAAAGCAGCGGTCATAAAAATATGAAGCAGTTGCCAAGCATCTGAATTCTGATCACATGATCATGGGGAAATACTGCAAAGGCCTTAACTGTGAAAAACGGTCTTGTAGCACACATAGTTTAATGAAGAGAAGAACGAGGGGGGACATGATAGCAGTGTTCCAATATCTCAGGGGTTGCCACAAAAAAGAGGGAGTCAAGCTCTTCTCCAAAGTAAAGGGTTTCCTGCCTGAACAGGGGGGTTGGACTAGAAGACCTCCAAGGTCCCTTCCAACTCCTGTACTGTTCTGTTCTGTTCTATTCCGTTCCATTCCACATCTGAGCCCACCTCACTTTCCTGCTGTATCTCTAAACATTGCTTTTATCTCATCCCCTGTCCAGAAGAGAGGGTGGCTGTTAGCGGCACCATAGTTGTTAAAATAGGCTTTTCCTGCTTATTTCAACAGGATGAAAAAAGGCAGCTTCAAGGGGCGAGACAAATCCAGTGTTTCTCAACCGTGGCCACTTTTAAAATGTGTGGACTTGAGCTCCCAGAATTCCCCACGCAACCATTGCTCATCCATTTCCTTAGGGTATTGTCAGGAGCTGGGAAAACAGGCAACCGAAGCAGGATAGGAACCAGTGACTTTTTTTTTTAATAACAGAACAGAATGTGATTATAAGGGACCTTGGAGGTCTTCTAGTCCAGCCCCCTGTTCAAGCAGGAGACCCTATACTATTCCAGTCAAGTGATTGTCCAGTCTCTTCTTAAAAGCCTCCAGTGATGGAGCACCCATGATTTCTGGAGGCAGGTTGTTCCACTGGTTAATTGTTCTCACTGTCAGGAAATGTCTCCTTAGTTCTAAGTTGGTTCTCTCCTTGATTAGTTTCCATCCGTTGCTTCTTCTCCTGCCTTCAGGTGCTTTGGAGAATAGCTTGACTCCCTCTTCTTTGTGGCAGCCCCTGAGATATTGGAACACTGCTATCATGTCACCCCCTCGTCCTTCTCTTCATTAAGCTAGACATACCCAATTCCATGAAGCAGTAGGCGTGAGCTTAAATGGACTCCAGAAGATGGTAGAGGACAGGAAGGCCTGGAGGAACGTTGTCCATGGGGTCGCGATGGGTCGGACACGACTTCGCAACTAACAACAACAACACCCAATTCCAGCAACCATTTAGCCTCCCGTCCCCTGATCATCTCTGTTGCTCTTCTCTATACTCTTTCTAGAATCTCAACATCCTTTTTATATCGTGGTGACCAAAACTGGATGCCGTATTCCAAGTGTGGCCTTACCAAGGCATTGTAAAGTAGTATTAACATTTCACGTAATCTTGATTCTATCCCTCTGTTGATGCAGCCTACATAGCACTGTGTTGGCTTTTTTTGGCAGCTGCAGCACACGGCTGGCTCCTGTTTAAGTGATTGTCCACTAGGACTCCAAGATCCCTCTCACAATTACTGCTTTGTTTCACAGTGGTGTACATACTAATGCTTCTAGCCTCTAGCTTTCTCACAACAACCCTGTGAGGTGGGTTGGGCTGAAGGAGAGGGGCAGGCCCAAAGCTAACCCCCACCATCTTTTGTGCCTAAGGAAGACTAGAATTGTCACCCAGGTTCTGGTCCTCGTCCATACAGCAAGCTGGAATTTCTTTCAAATATCTCTCTTGTGGGCCCTGACTGATTTTAAAATAACAAATGAAAGTGAAATGAGCCGTTAGAACTCCTTGAAATTGCAAATATCTGAGGAAGGACATTAGTGGGATAAACCACATTAAGTTGGCTTTTCAGCTGATCTGAGGTTGGGAGATTAGCATCGTTAAGACCCTCGTTTAATACAATAGGCCAAATATCCATCTTGAAACAATTTGAGACTGAGGCTAGGCTGCAGCCAGAATGACCCCCTAGAGCAGGGGTAGGCAACCTCAGCTCTTTTATGACTCGTGGGCTTCAACTCCCAGAATTCCTGAGCCAGCACGGCTCAGCTTGGAAACCTCTCCCTTTTCCCTCAGCATGGCTGACTCAGGAATTCTGGGAGTTGAAGTCCACGAGTCATAAAAGGGCCAAGATTGCCTACCCCTGCCCTAGAGCAAATAGCTGGATTCACACAACACAGAACGCCCAGCTAAATGCAGCTGTTCTGGGAAGATTGTGGTTCACCATCTATGGTCTTTGTGTGTTATTGTGAGCCTGAGCACACTGTGTGAAATCATTCTAGGATACAAGTATTCCTCAACATACCACAGTTCGTGTAGTGACTGTTTGATGTTACAATGGCACCGAAAGTAGTGACTTATGACCATTTTTCACACTTATGACCCTTGCTGCATCCCCATGGTCATGTGATTTGTATTCAGTTGACTCATAATTATGACAGTTGCGGTGCTCCGGGGTCATGTGATCCCCTTTTGTGACCTGCTGACAACGGGAAAGCCAGACTCACTTAGTAACCGTGTGACTAACCGATCAACTGCAGTGATTCACTGAACAACTGTGGCAAGAAAGGTCGTAAAATGGGGCAAAATTCACTTAACGACTGTCTCTCCTAGCCACAATTTTTTTTTGCCTCAGTCGCTTTTCGTAAGTCAACCTGTAGAAATAAATAAATAATAAAATAGGGGATTCTGCAGCTCTCCCACACACAATTCTGTGACAGAAGTCCAAATGGTCTTAGTTCACATCGGGAGTAACTTAAAATAGTAATTTCCTTGCTATTAAAACTTTAAAACATGTTCAGTCCTATGACGTTCATAGAAAATCATTTATTTGATGCAGGTGAACCCATAATAGGGCCTCGGTTTGGGTTATTTCTCTGATTTTTAAATTCTGTTTAGTTTATCAAAATACCAAATCCAAAGAAAAATGGAAGTAAAGTAAGGGAGGAAAAAAAAAGAAGAGGAAAAAGTGTAGGGGAAAAGTGGAAAAAGGAAGAAAAGCATTGGCTTCTGATGCTTTTTAGCACAGTACAATACAGTAAAATAACACTCAGCCACACCTTTTTGCTTATTCATAATACCAGCCATTTCTATAACCTATCTAAACAGCAAAACCCAAAGTCAAAGTTTTTTTCCCCACCTCAAGCACAAAAGCCCCATATTACAGGTATAACTGATTCATTAGCCATTGTATGGCATTATGTGTAATTTAAGCCAACAACAACAACAACAGCAATGATATGATATGATATGATATGATGATATAATAATATAATATAATATAATATAATATAATATAATATAATATAATATAATATAATATAATATAATATAATAATATTATATTTTAATATAATAAATATAATAATAATATAATATAATATAATATAATATAATATAATATAATATAATATAATATAATATAATATAATATAATATAATATAATAATATAATATAATAGGACGCTGAGCTTGTCGATCGGAAGGTCGGCAGTTTGGCGGGTCGAATCCCGAGTGCCACGTAGCAGAGTGAGCGCCTGTTACTCGTCCCAGCTTCTGCCAACCTAGCAGTTCAAAAGCACGTAAAAATGCAAGTAGAAAAATAGGGACCACTGCGGTGGGAAGATAACAGCGTTCCGTGCGCCTTTGGCGTCTAGTCATGCCGGCCACATGACCACGGAGACGTCCTCGGACAAGCGCTGGCTCTGCGGCTTTGAAACGGAGATGAGCACCGGCCCCTAGAGTCGGAAACGACTAGCATGCATGTGCGGGGGAACCTTTACCTTTAATATAATATAATATTATATAATATTATAATATAATATAATATAATATAATATAATATAATATAATATAATATAATATAATATAATATAATATAATATAATATAATATAATATAATATAATATAATATAATATAATATAATATAATATAATATAATATAATTATGTTGGAAGGGATCTTGGAGGTCATCTAGTCCAACCCCCTGCTCAGGCAGGAAACCCTATACCATTTCAGACAAATGGCTGTCCAGTCTCTTCTTAACTGAGACATGACTTAAAAAGGGAATTTCCTTCTATCAGAGAAGAGTCAGGATGTGTCTTTTCTGGATTCTGCCTGCTGCCAGGAATTTTTATAAGGTTGCCTTGGGTTTTCAAAAAAATTTAAACATCTGATGTCAGATCAGCGAAAAGTATACTTTCTGCCTGCCCGAACTGTTGATCATTGCTAATGTAAACCATTAATTGGCTAAACCTTGCCCAGTTTTTTTCCACAAACGAAATATGCCAACAACCCGTTACCTTGTTTGAATCATTATTCACGCAACAACTTCCCCGCAAAGCAAATAATCAACAGGATGTGCACATGTAAATCATATTTTTTAACCAAGGCTTGTCTTCTCTTATGCTCCAACTGCGATCTTTAGCCCGAGACAAATGGCTTCTTTGACACTCAGCTTGCCAGCCTGCTGAATTCGAGGTGGCTTTTTAGGAGACCAGGCAGGGTGGCAGTTTAACACTTGTGAGTCCCTTGTAAAAATGCCTTTTTCCACTCCCACCCCCACCCCACCCCCCTTCATCTTCCAGTTCTGTGTCCTGATTTGCCTACACGAAACCCAGCTTCCGGGTTAAGAGGAGATTAGAATAGAATAGAATAGAATAGAATAGAATAGAATAGAATAGAATAGAATAGAATAGAATAGAATAGAATAGAATAGAATAGAATAGAATAGAATAGAATAGAATAGAATAGAATAGAATAGAATAGAGCAGAGCTGGAAGGGACCTTGGAGGTCTTCTAGTCCAGCCCCCTGCTCAAGCAGGAGAACCTACATCATCTCGGACAGGTGATTGTCTACAGTAGTCTCTTCTTAAAAATCTCCAGTGATGGAGCGCCCACGATTTCTGGGGGGTAAGCTGTTCCACTGGTTGATTGTCCTCACTGTCAGGAAGTTTCTCCTTAATTCCAGGTTGCTTCTCTCTTTGATCAGCTTCCAACCATTGTTTCTCATCCTTCCCTCTGGTGCTCTGCTGAACAACCTGACCCCCCACCCTCTGCCTTGTGGCAGCCCCTCATATATTGGAACACTGCTATCATGTCACCCCTATTTCTTCTTTTCTTTAGACCAGCCAAACCCAAGTCCTGCAGCCGTTCTGCATATGTTTTAGCCTCCAGGCCTTTTGATCCTCTTAGTTGCTCTTCTCTGCAGTTTTTCCAAACTCTCAACATCTTTTCTGTGATAGGGTGACCAAAACTGGCTGCAGTATTCCAGGTGTGGTCTTGCTAGGGCTTTGTAAAGCGGTAGTAGGATCAGAGGATCAAAGGAGCCAGCTGTTGTCTCTTTTCCTGAGCATCTTTGCAACTTCTCCAAGCCCTGTGTTGGTAAGCTCAGGAAAGGGAGGAGAAAGTGTGTTTGGCCTAAGGATTATTGAATGCATTAGAAAGGGAAGATTTAATGACACCGGTTATACCCTGGGAAGGGTGTTTGAAAGGCCAGGGGCTTCCGACCATCACCTCCCCGGGGAGGGAGACCTGCCACACAGGGAGGTCAGGAGATGGATGGAAGCAAATATTTGTGGCAGGTTTCACAGGTTGGTGAGAAAGAATTCCATTTCTTCGCTCAGTTTGTCTCCGCTACGCAGCCAGGCAGAGAGTGCAGACCGGCCTGTCTTCACCTCAGCCATTCTAAGATGTGTGGACTTCAACTCCCAGAATTCCCCAGCCAGAACTTTGGGAGATAGAAATAGACCGGCTAGAGCACTGGAACGTGGGGAGACCATCTGATGCCCTCTTTTATCGGATTCACTTATTTCAGTTCTCTGCTTCTGGAGGAGCTCAGGAGGTTTTCCCAGAAAGCAAGCCACAAACAGAAACACGCCTGGCTGAGGAATTCTGGGAGTTGAAGTCCACGAGTGACAAAAAGGCCATGTTTGAAGACCTCCTGCTCTATACCATGTCAGACAAAGGGTCGTCCAATCTCTTCTTTAAAAACTCCAGTGATGGAGCACCCACAACGTCTGGAGGCAAATTCAGTCGCCCGGGGTTAAGCAGGTTGTGTGAATGCCTGTAGAGGATACACCCATCCCTGCTTTCTCCAATCTGGCCCTTCCTTCACCGCGGAGGCCTCCCTGGCGGGCTGTCTGTTTGTGGAAAGATTAGCTACTCAAATCTTCCTTTGTTTCCCCACTTCTTCCAGCTTCAAAAGAACCTCATTCTCCCAGACCCCAGTTCCATCCTGACCTCCTGCAGGCAATGCTAACAGGCTGGCTTACTGCCAGGATGGTTTTTGCAAAGGCAGTGAAGGAGGAAGACGGTCCTGAGAAATTGGGACAATAGCACACGGATGGGTCCAGTGTTTGAGGAAGAGTGGGAACTGTTTAAAGGTTTTATTTTTATTTTTACTTTGCACAGGCTGTAGTTGAGTTAACAGCTGCCTCAAGACAAGGTGTACATTTAAACAAGGTGGGGGAATTATCGATTCTATAGGGAGACAATATGCCGGGCTAATCCAATTTCCAGAATTTTGAAGGAAAATAAAAAATCTGGTAGCAAAAGACTGAAAAACGAAACTTATTTATTTTTATATATTTGTCAAATTTAGATATCTCTCTTCCCACTCACAGAGTGCAACTCCCAAAAGCTTATCTCTTTGATTAAAATTTCTTAGTTGGGGGGGAAGGGGGGGAGGGCTACCAGTCTCCTTCAGAGATTTTGGAGAATTCAGACAATGGTCCCCTGTTGGAATCAAAGATAGCACCTGTTTCAGGAAGCATGGGCAATTTTTATTTTATGGGGGTATTTTTTGTTTTATGGGGTGTTCAGGTTTGTGGATTTTTAATGTTGTATGTTGCCCCAGAGTCACTGGTGCATGAGCTGGGCAGCCCATATCAACTTGTTTTAATGAAATAAATACATTCTTATTAAGTAAGGAAGCAAATAAATATTTTAAGGGCCCTTGCAATAGTGCTCTCCTTGGAAAAGACCCGGATCTTGGGAAAGGTGGAAGGAAAAAGGAGAAGGAGACGGCAGAGGATGAGATGGTTAGACAGTGTAATCAACACAATGAACATGAGTTTGGGCAAACTCTGGGGGAACAGGGGTGCCTGGCGTACTGTGGTCCATGGGGTTCGCAAACAGCTGGACACAATTCAGTGACTGAACAACAGCAAAAATGAAGGCAGAGTTTTCCCCTTTCTTCCTTGCTCATCGGGAGTCAAGAAACTCTTCCGAAATGGGATGTGAGAGTTGGACAATAAGGAAGGCCGAGTGATGAAGAATTGATGCTTTCGAATTGTGGTGTTGGAGAAGACGCTTAGGAGTCTCTTGGGCTGCAAGGAGATCAAATCGGTCAACGCCAAAGGAAATCAACCCTGGCTCCTCTTTGGAAGGACAGATCCTAAAGCAGAAGCTCAAAAATGTTGGCCACCCAATAAGAAGAGAGAACTCCTTGGGAACGATCCTGATGTTGGGATGCAGTGTCATAGATGCAATGGACATGAGTTTGGGCAAACTCTAGAAAGGGTACAGAGAAGAGCAACAAAGATGATTGGGGGACTGGAGGCTGAAACATATAGGGAACGGTTGCTGGAATTGGCTATGTCTAGTTTAATGAAGAGAAGGGTGAGGGGTGACGTGATAGCAGTGTTCCAATATCTCAGGGGCTGCCCCAAAGAAGAGGGAGTCAAGCTATTCTCCAAAGCACCTGAAAGCAGGACAAGAAGCAACGGATGGAAACTAGTCAAGGAGAGAAGCAACCTAGAACTAAGGAGAAACTTCCTGACAGTTAGAACAATTAACCAGTGGAACAACCTGCCTCCAGAAGTGGTGAATGCTCCAACACTGGAAGTTTTTAAGAGGAGACTGGACAGCCATTTGCCTGAAATGGTATAGGGTTTCCTGCCTGAGCAGGGGGTTGGACCTCCAAGGTCCCTTCCAACATTATTATTATTATTAAACTCCAGGAGACAATGCAGGACAGGAGGTGGGGGGGCGGCTGGCTTGCTGTGGGTCACAGGGTCAACTGAGCAACTGAACAACAAAGCAATAGTGCTACTTGTGCAAAAAGGAAGGGGTTTTTCCCCACCCCCACCCCCTTATTAGTACTCAGAAATGAACAGAAACCTCTGCTGGAAGAAGATTATTTGCCAGGGAAGCGTGCAAGGAAATGATTGAATGTTAAAAGTGGAAAAGAACATGGATGCCAGCTGGTTTTCTCCAGCTTGAGATTATGGGGTACACAGTCTGAGTTATGAGGGTGCCAACTTCAGAAAGGGTCGAAGCCTCTGCGTTCTCAGCTTTACCCTTTTCCGAGACAGGATCTGCTTTGCACCGAATCTCGAAAGAAAGTTTTGGCCACCAACCAGCCCACATTTTCCCAACCTAGCACATCCCCTGTCACCAGAGGGCGGGACAAGAAGGGTGGGAGTAAAAGCTTTTTGGATTAAAATTTGGTGGAATATGCGGAAGATGTTTAAGAAAAAGATAAAATTTTTCTCCACAATTATTTTTGCTGGGTATTACTATTGACTCTACCTCTATAGAAACTAAGTTGATGCTGAATTTAATAACGGCAGCAAGACTTTTGGTTGCGCAATATTGGAAGAAGGAGGATTTGCCTACCATAGAAGAATGGACTTTAAAAGTTTCGAACCTGGCAGAAATGGCGAAAATCTCAGCCTATTTGAAAGACCTTTCGCAACAAAGATATATTTTGGAATGGAGAAGATGGATTGATTATATCCGGAATAAATATGGGACCAAAAAGTTTCATTTCGCATTTGAATGAGTATTAGATTTAGAAGATTTGTTATTATTTAGTTATTCCTAAGGAGAGTTATCTGCCAACCTAGCAGTTCGAAAGCACGTAAAAATGCAAGTAGAAAAATAGGGACCACTACGGTGGGAAGGTAACAGCGTTCCGTGCGCCTTTGGCGTCTAGTCATGCCGGCCACATGACCACGGAGACGTCCTCGGACAAGCGCTGGCTCTTCGGCTTTGAAACGGAGATGAGCACCGGCCCCTAGAGTCGGCAACGACTAGCACGCATGTGCGGGGGAACCTTTACCTTTACCTTTAAGGAGAGTTAAAGTGAGATAGGACTTAAAGTGTTATTATAGTTAGTTTGCATATGATAGTTTAAGATTGTTAGGGTCAATACCCTGTATTTGCTCTGAGAAGTTGGGGGGGAGGGAGAGGGAGGGGAAATTGGGTGGGGGTGGGGGGGATAGGTTTTTATGTTTTTTATGTTTAAAATGTATCTGTAAAACTCTTCAATTAAAAAAAAAGAAGTAAAGGGTGGGAGACCGTTAAAGAGAGATCCAATCTAGAAGTAAGGAGAAATGTTCTGACAGTGAGAACAATTAATCAGTGGACTAACTTGCCTCCCGGGGTTGTGAGTGCTCCATCGGGGTTGTGAGTGCTCCATCGCTGGAGGTTTTCAAAAAGAGACTGGACAACCATGTGCCTGAGATGATATAAGGCTCCTGCCTAGAAGACCTCAGAGGTCCCTTTATGATTCTGCTCAGTCTAGATCTGGAAACCCACAACAAGCCTACATACTCTCTTCCATGTAGTTGCCCTTTTGCAACAATATGAGAGCCACATAGCCTAATCAAGATTGAAGGGGAGGGATAGAATCAAGATCGCGTGAAGGGTTAATACCGCTTTACAATGCCTTGGTAAGGCCACCCTTGGAATCCTGCATCCAGTTTTGGTCACCACGATGTAAAAAAGATGTTAAGACTCTAGAAAGAGTGCAGAGAAGAGCAACAAAGATGATTAGAGGTCTGGAGGCTAAAATATATGTGGAACGGCTGCTGGAATTGGGTATGTCTAGTTTAATGAAGAGAAGGATGGAGGGGGGACATGATAGCAGTGTTCCAGTATCTCAGGGGCTGCCACAAAGAGGAGGGAGTCAAGCTATTCTCCAAAGTGCCCGAAGGCAGGACAAGAAGCAACAGATGGAAACTAATCAAGGAGAGAAGCAACCTAGAACTAAGGAGGAATTTCCTGACAGAACAATTAACCAGTGGAACAACCTGCTTCCAGAAGTGGTGAATGCTCCAACACTGGAAGTTTTTAAGAAGAATACTGGACAGCCATTTGCCTGAAATGGTATAGGGTTTCCTGCCTGAGCAGGGGGTTGGACTAGATGACCTCCAAGGTCCCTTCCAACTTTACTATTATGATTATGATTATGGTTCGTCCACCCCTTGTCTCCCCTTCCCCCCCTCCTCCTCTTCCTCCTCTAACTTCCATCTCACATAATTGGCACCCAGCAGGATACTTTAGCCCCCTGAAAACAGAGTGCAAAGTGGTGCCAGCTCATCAGCAGAACAATCCCATCCTCAGCTATTACCAGGCTCACCTCTCCAGTAGGAATAAAATGGGTCGAATTCTACATATGCTGACCTTTCCTCCTCCTGCTCCCTCTCCTCCCCTCCAGGAAAAAAAAACAACAATCAGCCGATCCAATCCATGTAGATTTCCTTTGTTTTGTGGGGTAACTATTGATGCTATTGTTGGGTAGAGCTGCCAGGTGTGCCATTCTGGAGGTGGTTACTGGATTAAATAGAAGATCTCATCACAAGTCACTTGCTAGACGAGGGGTCTGCAACCTTGACAACTTTAAGACTTCTGGACTTCAGCTCCCAGAATTCCTCAGGCAGCTGGCCGAGGAATTCTGGGAGCTGTCGTCCACAAGTCTTAAAGTTGTCAAGGTTGCAGATCCCTGTGCTAGACAGTCACTTGTCTGAGATGGCCTAGGTCAGGTGTAGGCAACCTTGGTTCTTTTATGACTCGTGGACTTCAACTCCCAGAATTCCTGAGCCAGCATGGCTCAGCTTGGAAACCTCTCCCTTTTCCCTCAGCATGGCTGGCTCAGGAATTCTGGGAGTTGAAGTCCATGAGTCATAAAAGAGCCAAGGTTGCCTACCCCTGGTATAGGTTCTCCTGCTTGAGAGGGGGGCTGGACTAGAAGACCTCCAAGGTCCCTTCCAGTTCTATTCTATTCTATTCTATTCTATTCTATTCTATTCTATTCTATTCTATTCTATTCTATTCTATTCTATTCTATTCTATTCTATTCTATTCTATTCTATTCTATTCTATTCTATTCCATATCACACACACCCCACTGCTATCTTAGCTATTTCTCTATTCCTTTTAAGATTCTACTTATTGTAAAGCAGCTAAGGTGATTAAAAGCCTGGAGACTAAAACATGTGAAGAATGATTGCAGGATTTGTGTACATCTCGTCTAGAGAAAAAAAAACTAGGGGTGACATGATGGTGGTATGCCAGTATTTGAGGGGCTGGCAAAAAGAAGAGGGGGCGGGGGTCAACTTATTTTCCAAAGCACCAAAAGGCAAGACAAGAAACAACGGATGGAAACTCATCAAGGAGAGAAGCAACCTAGAACTAAGGAGAAACTTCCTGACAGTTAGAACAATTAACCAGTGGAACAGCCTGCCTCCAGAAGCTGTGGGCGCTCCATCACTGGAGGCTTTTAAGGAGAGATTAGACAGTCACTTGTCTGAAATAATAATAATAATAATAATAATAATAATAATAATAATAATAATAATAATAATAATAATAATAAGTTGGAAGGGACCTTGGAGGTCATCTAGTCCAACCCCCTGCTCAGGCAGGAAACCCTATACCATTTCAGACAAATGGCTGTCCAGTCTCTTCTTAAAAACTTCCAGTGTTGGAGCATTCACCACTTCTGGAGGCAGGTTGTTCCACTGGTTAGGGTACAGGGTTTCCTGCTTGAGCAGGGGGTTGGACTAGATGACCTCCAAGGTCCCTTCCAGCTCTATTCTATTCTGATTCTGATTCTAAACTTTGATAATATTGTTTTATCAGATTGTAAGTCCCGTGACAGTGAGATCGATGACATGTAAATTTAATAAACACAAACAAACAATCAAATGAATAAATCAGACCTGATTTAGACCAGGGGGTCCAACCTTGGCAACTTGAAGACTTGTGGACTTCAACTCCCAGAGTTCCTTGTGCCGCATCAGAGTGGAATTTATTGTTCCCTTATGACTCTCGTCTCTACTTGCCTTTTCTCAGCCAAGAGTCTATCCAGGCAGTTCCGTATGGCTAAGCAAGGCGAGCATTTCTTATCTTCCAAAAGGAAGACGTGGAAGCAATACTTGGAAGCATTAAATATGGACACAGTGGAGGCACATAAGCCCTGCCAATATTTATGGGGAAGCGAGTACCACCCAGATGGAGAACATGACTCTGCCAAATATACAGTATATTGCTTTTTTAAAAAATCCTTTTTTTCCCTCCCCGCAGAAGTTCCACTGTTTGGGTTAGTGGTAATGCTGCAAAACCAGACGGTGAGCGGAATAGACAACTCTCGTGCCTGTCCAAATTTTGTCTCTAAAGTTTTGTACCTAAAGTGAACAGAAACAGAAACAAACAAAAAACAAAACAACAACAACAACAACAACAAAACAACAACAACAACAACAGGCCAGCATCGTGTTTAAGAAAAAGGGCAGCTTCAGATCTGGACAGGCCTCCGTGTCAGTGTCTCTTAAGCTCGGCAATTCTAAGATGGGTGGACTACAACTCCCAGAATTCCCCAGCCAGAACTTTGGGAGATAGAAATAGACTGGCTAGAGCACTTATGCAGATGATACCACTCTAGCTTGTAAGCCGCCCTGAGTCTTCGGAGAAGGGCGGGATATAAATGGAATTAAAATAAATAAATAAATAAATAAATAATGGCAGAAAGTGAAGAAGAACTAAAGAGCCTCTTGTTGCGGATGAAGAAGGAGAGTGCAAAAGTTAGGTTGAAACTTAACATTAAGAAAACCAAGATCATGGCATCCGGCCCTCTCAATTCCTGGCAAATAGATGGGGAAGAAATGGAGGTAGTGACAGATTTTATTTTCCTGGGCTCCAAGATCACCGCAGATGGGGACTGCAGCCAAGAAATTAAAAGACACTTACTCCTGGGGAGGAACGCCATGGCAAATCTAGACAGCATACTAAAAAGTAGAGACAACATTCTGCCAACAAAAGTGCGTATAGTCAAGGCTACGGTCTTCCCAGTTGCAATGTATGGCAGTGAAAGCTGGACCATAAGAAAGGCTGAGTGCCAAAGAATTGAGGCCTTTGAACTATGGTGCTGGAAAAGACTCCTGTGAGTCCCTTGGACTGCAAGGCGATCAAACCGGTCAGTCCTAGAGGAGATCCACCCTGACTGCTCTTTAGAAGGCCAGATCCTGAAGCTGAAACTCAAATACTTTGGCCACCTAATGAGAAGGAAGGACTCACTGGAGAAGAGCCTAATGCTGGGAAAGATCGAGGGCAAGAGAAGAAAGGGACGACGGAGAATGAGGTGGCTGGATGGAGTCACTGAAGCAGTAGGCGTGAGCCTAAATGGACTCCAGCAGATGGTAGAAGACAGGAAGGCCTGGAGGAACATTGTCCATAGGGTCGCGATGGGTCGGACACGACTTCGCAGCTAACAACAACAACAGAGCACTGGAACATGGGGAGAACTTGTAGCTTCCCCTTCCCTTTTAGCAATTCTGGGAAACTCAGCTAGCTTTCCCCCCAATTTTTCTTCTGAATAATAGTCACAGGTAGTTACTAAATAGTTTCTTTGCTGGGAGGGGGAAAAAGAGCGGGAAAGGTCTATCTTGGTCAATGGCCTGGCTTTCTTCTCCCTGGTCAGCAGAGAACAAATTTTCCACTTCCAACAAGGAACAACAACAGAAACCAGCAATATCCTGTAGCTGTAGCTACCGGTAGTAGCAGCAGCAGGAGAATTGGGGGGGGGCAGTCACCCCAAAAGTAGTCACCCATGCCAAACCACCATTCTGGGAGTGGATGTGGAAATCTGGAAATAACAGAATAACAGAGTTGGAAGGGACCTTGGAGGTCTTCTGGACCAACCCCTGCTCCAGCAGGAGACCTTATACCATCTCAGACAAATGGCAGTCCGGTTTCTTCTTAAAAATCTCCAGTGATGGAGCACCCACAAATTCTGAAGGCAAGTCGTTCGTTGTTCTAGCTGTCAGGAAGTTTCTCCTTTGTTCCAAGTTGGTTCTCTCCTTGATTAGCGGGAGTAAAAGCCCACACCTCTTAACGCTGCCCAGGTTGAGAAATACCGGCCTAAAGTTACATATGAGCTCACATACCATCAAGAAAAAAAATGAAGGAAACTCGGTGTCCCAAAGATACTTTTTCCAAAAGGCAACTGGACTTTCTTGATTCCCCCCCCACACACACACACCTCTCCGAAGAAAACATTTCGCTTCTCCTCCAAGAAGCTTCTTCGGTTCTGATGGATGAGCTTCTTGGAGGAGAAGCGAGACGTTTTCCAAGAAAGTCCAGTGGCCTTTTGGAAAAAGCCACTTTTGCGACAACCACGACCTGGATGACTGAGAATCTCCGGAGACATTAAGGGAACTGGGTCCCTGGCACCGTTTGTTGGAGATATCCAGACAGATCTCTTCCTATACCATCACTTTCCTTTAGCTTTGCATTTCGGGCTACAGGTCAGGACGCTAAAGCTGAAGCTAAAGAAAGCCCGATCAACGCCATCATTAGCTGCTAATAGCTGCAGGCCATGCCATTGTTAAAGGACAGCGTTAGGAACCAATGGAGAACTTGATCCTCTGGCTCACAAGCTAATTGTCATTGGCTGCACCGAGGTCTTTCCTTGAAAGGCTGAGAGTGAAGTACGAATGTAAAGGAGAATATTGGCAGGTCAGGTTTGAACTGTGCGGTCCTTGGTCCTCTCCGAGCTTGCTTGTTTCCTTGCAGCCCTCTCATTCCCCAAACTAGGTAACATCACCGGTGCACGGATACAAAACCAACAAACAAAAGTGGTTTGCTCACTTAGAGAAGGTGTCTTGGGATCCCATACCCCAGAAAGCATATACAAAATTTGTTATTTATTTATTTTAATTCCATTTATATCCCGCCCTTCTCCGAAGACTCAGGGCGGCTTACAAACTTAGCAGTAGCCTTCATTCTATGTATATGGCCTGCTTATTAGGGCTTTCACACACACACCCCAAGCGGCATTATTACAAAGTCAGCTTATTGCCCCCAACAATCTGGGTCCTCATTTTACCTACCTCGGAAGGATGGAAGGCTGAGTCAACCTTGAGCCTGGTGGGATGCGAACCTGCACTAATTGCAGGCAGCTGGTGTTACTTAAGGAGGCATTA
The DNA here is from genome assembly GCF_964194415.1 of Vipera berus. Classification (NCBI taxonomy): domain Eukaryota; kingdom Metazoa; phylum Chordata; class Lepidosauria; order Squamata; family Viperidae; genus Vipera; species Vipera berus. The sequence goes on from NC_138207.1 coordinate 7,889,848, forward strand.
GCCCACTGCTCCACCAAGAAGAACATGAGGCAGACCCAGAAGACGGAGAGGCAACATCAACGACAGGCGATAACAGTATCAAACAACAATGGCTGAAGCCGCCAGAAGAGCAAAAACCTCCGCACCCGAAGTGGTAAAAGAGGAAGTAAAGGGAAAAAGAAGAAGAAGAAGATCTAATTGGGGTAATGAAATGTCTGCAAGAGAACAATCAAGCTCAGAGGGCACCAAGGACGTCTCAGAAAAAGCTCTCCCCTCATTTTATCTCTCCAGCTGCAAGATGAGCGGAAGGAATTTGACTCCCAGGTCTCTGAATGTGTGGAGACTCAAGCCTCGATCTGCCCAAACCAAGTTCAACATCTCAGCTACTACAGCGTGCTGGTTCTTTGACAGACAGCTTTTTTTTTTTGCAGAATAACAGAGCTGGAAGGGACCTTGAAGATCTTCTAGTCCAACCCCCTGCTCAGGCAGGAAACCCTGTACCAAATGGTTGTCCAATCTCTTCTTAAAAACTTCCAGTCTTGGAGCATTCACAAAAGATGTTGAGACTCTAGAAAGAGTGTGGAGAAAAGTAGCAAAGATGATTAGGGGACAGGAGGCTAAAACAAATAAAGAGCGGTTGCTGGAATTGGGTGCATCCAGTTTAATGAAGAGAAGGACGAGAGGGGACATGATAGCAGTCTTCCAATATCTCGGGGGCTGCCCCAAAGAAGAGGGAGTCAAGCTATTCTCCAAAGCACCTGAAGGCAGGACAAGAAGCAACAGATGGAAACTAACCAAAGAGAGAAGCAACCTAGAACAAAGGAGAAACTTCCTGACAGTTAGAACAATTAACCAGTGGAACAACCTGCCTCCAGAAATTGTGTGTGCTCCAACACTGGAAGTTTTTAAGAAGAGACTGGACAATCGTTTGTCTGAATTGGTATAGGTTTTCCTGCTTGAGCAGTGGGGTTGGACTAGATGACCTCCAAGGTCCAACTCTGTTCTTCTGTTCCTCTGTATCCGGGCACAAAGTCCTCCCACCAAGAAACTCACTCTGCTCAGAGGCTCCTACCTTGCGTGCCTTTGGCAGGCAGTGGCAGGAGGGTGTTGGCGGACCCCAGAAGAGATTGGACAATCCTTCGTCTCAAATTTATTTATTTTATTTTATTTTAATTCCATTTATATCCCGCCCTTCTCCGAAGACTCAGGGCGGCTTTACAAACTTAGCAGTAGCCTTCATTCTATGTATATGCCTGCTTATTAGGGTTTTCACACACCCCAAGCGGCATTATTACAAAGTCAGCTTATTGCCCCCAACAATCTGGGTCCTCATTTTACCTACCTCGGAAGGATGGAAGGCTGAGTCAACCCTGAGCCTGGTGGGACTCGAACCTGCACTAATTGCAGGCAGCTGGTGTTACTTAAGGAGGCATTAGCCCACTGCTCCACCAAGGCTCTTGGTGGTATAGGTTTTCCTGCCTGAGCAGGGGGGTTGTACTAGATGACCTCTAAGCTCCCTTCCAACTCTGTTGTTTCTGTTTATTCCAAGGGAAGTTGTTCCACTGATTAATTGTTCTAACTGTCGGGAAATTTCTTCTCCATTTAGGAAAAGTTTCTCCATTTCTTGCAAGCAGGGTGGTGTAGAGCTGTGATAAAAATGCTCCAAATAACTGCACTGAGTAAATGTGCTGGAGATCGAAAAGCAGAGAAGAGCTGAAATATATTGAAAAATGTGCTGGCTCTCTTAAATCTTGGCAGCTTCACCAGAAGAAAAAATGACATTCATGTTCCAGTGTTGTTCTTTGGTTGTTTATTCTTGTTGATTTTAGTTTGGCCTTGTATTACGCAATGGCTCTGCCTTATTCCCAAAGTTTCTTTGGGTGAGTGTGTTTGTATAGGCGTAGATGACATCAGCTCCCACTCCTGGCCCTCTTTTTTTGTCCATTGTCCATCTTTTTCCCCCCTTTCCACTGGAAATCCACCAAGAGAAGATGGAATTCAAGCAATTTTTGTACTGCCTGAAGAGAGGGAGCAAGGAAAAATAAACTTCCTTTTGCAAAAAAAAAAAAGCATTAAATCATAATATAAAATCATCGCATAGACACAATCGAAATAAAGGTAGTAGGAGATGGGAAAAACAAAGCAAGGGGAAGGAGAAGCAAAGGTAGTTCTTGACTTACAACAGTTCATTTAGCCACCGTTCCCAGTTACAATGGCACTGAAAAAAGTCACATGACCCTTTTTCACACTTACGACCGTTGCAGCATTCCCCACGATCACGTGATCAAAATTCAGATGTTTGACCACTGACTCGTACTTATGACGGTTGCAGAGTCCCAGAGTCAGGTGATCCTCTTCTGCGACCTCCTGACAAGCAAATTCAAATGGGGGAAGCCAGATTCACTTAACAACCGTGTTACTGACTTAATAACTGTGGTGAGTCACTTAACAACCGTGGCAAGAAAAGTCATAAAATGGGGCAAAACTCACTTAACCAATGTTTCACTGAGCAACACTACATTTTGGGCTCAATTGTTGTCGTAAGTTGAGGACTGCCTGTATAAGATAAAGGGGGAAAGAGGGGCGGGGGAAGCATTGACTGCCAATTTTTTTTTTCAGCGCAGAAAAATGAGAAATAGAATTGCAGCCTCCACTTTTGACTTTACCAATTTAACAAGCAGGAGCCGTTTCCACCATAACAGATTAATCTTAATTAGCAAAATGCAAAATCAAGATTTCATTCCCTTTCCCCCCCCCAGCCCACCGTCTACAGAAAAAAAATTCCAGGCAGAACGAAAACTGGATTTTCCAAAGCTGAATATATCATTTCTTTTTTCTAATTAAAACAGTTCAATTTTGTCATGTCTGCCAGCTTCATCTCTTTTTTCCCCATCCATTCTTCTCTGGTGAGGATTGATGGATTTTTCCATTTCTGAGTGGGACTTGGGGGGTGAGGGGAGCTTCCAATGATGGCTAGATGTAGGTAAATCTCAGAAATGGATTTTTGCCTGCATTCTCATGCAGACTGTCCCCCCCCTCCTCTCTCTCTCTCTCTGTGTGTATCTCTGTAGCTGGTACAAGATCAAATAACCATGGAGGAGGAGTAATTTACTCCAATGCTTATTACATGCTTATCACTAAATTAATGTGATTGTTGCAGTGAATGGAAGACGATCAAGCCCAATCTTTTCAATGTGGATTCATTCCATCCTTCCGCCTGGGGCCTCTGAGCCAGCCAAGGACTTGAAACCTGATTTTTGACACTTCCAGTTAAATTGAAGGTATAAATCAGTCTCCAGATCATTAACAGCTGTCTTTGCTTTTCTCCCCAGGAGCTGTGATGCCAATTAGTAGCCAATCAAGGGCAGCCAGCTTTAGGATGGTGGATGCAGCTGGACCCTTAATTGCTGTTTGAGATGCTGGCATTAACAGGTGATAAGAAGTGAAAAGATGCGATTTATTTTCTGATTTTCAGAAACTAGTAGGGGGTGGGTGGGTGGGACCTAGGAATTTCCTTTTTTTTTAAAAGGTCTTTTAATCTGTGAAAATCACAAAGGATGGGGAGGGAACAATGATATAAACTATTCAATTTATTTTATGCGTTATTCCATTATAATTGCCATTTTCAGAAAATGGAGCTAAGATATATACCATAGGAGAACCTATACCATCTCAGACAGGTGAGTGTCCAGTCTCTTCTTAAAAACCTCCAGTTATGGAGCATCCATGATTTCTGGGGGCAAGCTGTTCCACTGGTTAATTGTCCTCACTGTCAGGAAGTTTCTCCTTAATTCCAGGTTGCTTTTCTCCTTGATTAGTTTCCATCCCTCTGGTGCTTTGGAGAATAGTTTGACCCCTTCTTCTCTGAGGCAGCCCCTAAAATACTGGAATGCTGCTATAATCTCTCCCCTCTTTCTTCTTTTCTTTAGACTAGCCAAACCCAAGTCCTGCAACTGTTCTTCATATGTTTTTGCCTTCAGGCCTTTGATCATCTTAGTTGCTCTTCTCTGAACTTTTTTCCCCAAAGTCTCAACATCTTTTTTGTAGTATGGTGACCAAATTCGTTGCAGTTTTCCAGGTGTGGTCTTACTAGGGCTTTGTAAAGCGGTACTAATACTTCGCCTGATCTTTTCCTTGGGAATGTCGTACCTAAGTCCTGCTTAGCTTTCCAAGATCAATCAAAACTACTGAGGAGGCACTGTGACTTTCCTGGACACACTCTTCAAATCTATAATAATAATAATAATAATAATAATAATAATAATAATAATAATAATAATAATTATTATTATTATTATTATTATTATTATTATTATTATTATTATTATTATTATTATTATTACAACAACAACAACAACAACAAACAACAAACAATAATAACAACAATAACAATAACAATAATAAAATTAAGTTGGAAGGACCTTGGAGGTCATCTAGTCCAACCCCCTGCTCAGGCAGGAAACCCTATACCATTTCGGACAAATGGCTGTCCAGAATAATAATAATAACAATAATAATAACAATAATAATAACAACAACAATAATAATACAACAATAATAATAACAACAACAAACAATAATAATAACAACAATAACAATAACAATAATAAAATTAAGTTGGAAGGATCTTGGAGGTCATCTAGCCCAACCCCCTGCTCAGGCAGGAAACCCTATACCATTTTGGACAAATGGCTGTCAATAATAATAATAATAATAATAATAATAATAATAATAATAATAATAATAATAATAATAATAATAAAGCTCTCTACTGGCTGGGGGATTCTGGGAGTTGGACTCCACATGTTTTATAGTTGCCGAAATTGACAGACATGGTTTTGGAAGATGGACTGTGCCAAATTTATAAAGCCTTAGTAAGGCCACACTTGGAATACTGCATCCGGTTTTGCTCACCATATTATAGAAAAGATATAGAGAGTGCAAAAAAAAAAAAAGCAACAAAGATGATTAGGGGCCTGGCCATTAAAACATATGAAAAATGGTTGCAGGAATAGGGTGTGTCTAAGTCTAGTGAAAAGAAAGACGAGGGATGACATAATAGCAGTGTTAACTGTATTTGAGCGGCTGCCACCAAGAACATCAACCTATTCTCCAGAGCACCAGAAGGCGGGACAAGAAGGAGAAATTTCCTGAGAGAACAATTAACCAGCGGAACAGCTTGCCTCCAGAAGTTCTGGTTGCTCCAACGCTGGAGTTTTTAAAGAGGAGACTGGACAACCCTTTGTCTGAAAAGGTATAGGGCAGGGGTAGGCAACCTCGGCTCTTTTATGACTCATGGACTTCAACTCCCAGAATTCCTGAGCCAGCTGGCTCAGGAATTCTGGGAGTTGAAATCCATGAGTCATAAAAGAGCCGAGGTTGCCTACCCCTGGTATAGGGTCTCCTGCTTGTGCAGGGGGTTGGACTAGAAGACCTCCAAGGTTCCTTCCAACTCTGTGATTCTGTTAAATTAGTTCAATACTTCTGTCAGGAAACTTTTCCAGATGTCCATGAAGTCACCAGAAGATCCTAGGAATCAATAAGATTGGGGAACATGACAATTTTCTAATCGGACAGCAGCTGGAGGATAAAAAAAAGAGAGAGAGAGAATGAGAAATGATTAAAGAAAGGACCACATGCATCAACTTTTCATCAAATTGCTGTTCGCAAATTGGAGCTTAATTTATTCAAGATTACTTTCCAATTTGAAAGGAAATTGCCTCTCCTTTAAGCTGGTTCCAGTTGTTCCTCCCTTGGAAACAACATTGTTTTGTTGCCCTCTGCTGTCTTCCTGTGATACTGCAACCAGATTATAATAGAATTAGAGACCTTGGAGGTCTTCTAGTCCAGCCCCCTGCTCAAGCAGGAGAACCTATACCAGGGGTCTTCAAACTCAGCCCTTTTACGACTCATGGACTTCAACTCCCAGAATTCCTCAGCCAGGCACGCTGGCTGAGGAATTCTGGGAGTTGAAGTCCATGAGTCGTAAAAGGGCCGAGTTTGAAGACCCCTAACCTATACCGTCTCAGATAGGTGAATGTCTAGCCTCTTAAAAAATCTCCAGTGATGGAGCGCCCACAATTTCTGGGGATAAGCTGTTCCACTGGTTAATTGTCCTCCCTGTCAGGAAGTTTCTCCTTAATTCCAGGTTGCTTCTCTCTTTGGTCAGTTTCCATCCATTGTTTCTTGTCTTTCCCTCTGGTGCTTTGGAGAATAGTTTGACCCCCTCTTCTTTGTGGCAGCCCCTCAGATACTGGAATACTGCTATCACATCTTTCGTATGTTTTTCTTTTCTTTAGACTAGCCTAGGGGTAGGCAAACTTGGCTCTTTTATGACTGGTGGACTTCAACTCCCAGAATTCCTGGGCCAGCCACACTGAGGGAAAAGGGAGAGGTTTCCAAGCTGAGCCATGCTGGCTCAGGAATTCTGGGAGTTGAAGTCCACCAGTCATAAAAGAGCCGAGGTTGCCTACCCCTGGACTAGCCAAACCCAAGTCCCACAGCCGTCCTTCGTACATTTTAGTTTCCAGGCCTTTGATCATCTTAGTTGCTCTTCTCTGATTTTTTTCCAAATTCTCGACATCTTTTTTGTGACATGGTGACCAAAATTGGCTGCAGTATTGCAGGTGTGGTCTTACTAGGGTTTTATAAAGCGGTCGTAATACATCGCCTGACCTTGATTCTACGCCTCTGTTTATACGACCCAGGATTGTATTAGCCTTTTTGGCTGCTGCTGCACACTGCTGGCTCATGGTCAAGTAATCGTCCACTAAACAACATTCTGCTCCCTTGTCACGTAAGTAAGAGCAGGCTACAGGTAGTCCTCCACGTACAACCACAATCAGGATTTTAACTCAGTCATATCTGATTTTACAATCTTTTCTGCCATGGTCGTTCAGTTGAATCATGTCATTAAGCAATTCCAGTTTTCCCCATTGACTTTGCTTGTGGGAAGTCAACTGGGAAGGTTACAAATGCCGATTAAATGTCCTCGGGACGCTGCAACAACAGTACAGCCCTCGACTTATGACCACAACTGATCCCAAAATTTCTACTGCTAAGCAAGACAGCCGCAATGTGAATTTTGCCCCAGTTTTTCAGTACTTAAGCGAATCACTGCAGTTGTTCACTGAGTAACGTTGTTAAGTGAATCTGGTTTCCTCCATTGACTTTGCTTGTCAGAAGGTCACCAACGGTGACCACATGACTCTGGGACACTGCGACCGTCAAAAATGTGAGCCAGTTGCGTCCTAATTTTGATCACATGACCCACAAGGATATTGCAACAATCCTAAGCATGAAAAACACAATTTATTTTCCCCCAGGGCTGTTGTATCTTTGAACGGTCGCTAAATGAATGGTAAGTCAAGGACTTGCTTATATTACACTTTTCCATATCTGCTGGACCCAGATTGAGAAAAACTGGCCGTCTGGCCCAGCCTTTAAAGTGCCACGAGACCAGTGGTGGGATTCACATAGGTGAACAAGTTCTGTGTGTGGATGCCGTTTCCGGAAGTCCGTTCTGGGCCTGGGCAACAAAAAATTAGCTACCGGTTCTGCCAAAGTGGTGCGTACCGGCTGAATCCCACCGCTGCATGAGACTCTTCCCTACTTTGCAGGAGCCATCTCCCCGTTATCTGTCTAGACGGCCTGAGGTCTTAAGTCAAATTTCCAAAGAACCTGACAGGAATAAAGCGTTTCGCCAGCTTCCTGCAGCTGGAACAAGCTGATTTCCCACCAAAGCCCGTGGTTTGCTCGGAAATCCCGCTTGTAGCTTTTATTATGATCATCTCACATGATCCAGAGGGACTCTGGCCGGCGCCCAGCTGCATGCGTGAGCTTCGGCAGCTTCAGGTTGCCGGGATGAGTTGGTTGACCTTCCTTATCATCACCTTTCCCTTCTTGCTCCCTTGCAGCTCCATTTCCTCTCCATTCCTCTCCCAGTCCTGGAGTGTCATCGAAGCTTCCGGCTATCCCCTGATTTCACCCCGGATCTCCCAGTGATCTGTAAAGTCTCAGAGGCAGGACCAAGATCGGCGTTTGCTAGACAGGGTCAGCTGCCGAGAAGGAGCCTTCCATGTGTTTGCACAGCCGGTCAAAGGGGAGGAGAAAGGACAGCCTTGGCCCCCCACCCCGCCGGAAGCTCCAGCTGCCTCTGCAGATGTGAAACTTGGGCCAAGAGCAAATCTCTGGGTGCTAATTCACCAAAGGAAGTCCAAGGGTCAGTGGTGGGATTCACATATGTGAACAACCGGTTCTCTGTGAGGATGCCGCTTCCGGAAGTCCATTCTGGGCCTGGGCAACAAAAAATTAGCTACCGGTTTTGCCAAAGTGATGCGAACTGGCTGAATCCCACCACTGCCAAGGGCAGGGGTCTTCAAACTTGGCCCTTTTATGACTTGTGGACTTCAACTCCCAGAATTCATCAGCTAGGCACGCTGAAGTCCACAAGTCATAAAAGGGCCAAGTTTGAAGACCCCTGGCCAAAGGTGTCAAGTGCACAAGGAAGCAAATGTCAGATGATGTTTGCATTACATGTTGTCCCATAAAGCAAACAAGCCAAGGTTAGCATTAACTAGGTTTCACATCTTGTGTGAATCTATTAGCTAGCTCTTTATTGATTGGCCCAGAGGGGCTCTCCAAATCTTAATCATCTCCTGGATCATATCCAATTTATTTAAATACAGGTAGTCCTTGACCTACAACCGTTCGGTTAGTGACCGTTCAAAATTGCAACAGTAGAGAAGAAAGCGACTTGTGACCGTTTTTCACTTAATGACCCTTGCAGCATCCCCAAAGTCACCTGATCAAAATTCAGACACTTGGCAATGGCCTCTTATTTATGACGGTTGCAGTGCCCTGGGATCATGGGATCCCCTTTTGCGACCTTCTGATAAAAGTCAAATGTGGCAAGAAAGGTCTTAAAATGAGGACCCAGATTGTTGGGGGCAATAAGCTGACTTTGTAATAATGCCGCTTGGGGGGGTGAAAGCCCTAATAAGCAGGCATATACATAGAATGAAGGCTTATTGCTAAGCACATTGATTTGTGCTTAGAGTGTAAGCCGCCCTGAGTCTTCGGAGAAGGGCGGGATATAAATGGGATTTAAATAAATAAATAAATAAATAAATAAATAAATAAATAAATAAATAAATAAATACAATGGGCCCAGACTCACTTAATAACTGTCTTGCTTAGCAAGATAAATGTTGGGCTCAATTGTGGTTCTACGTTGAGGATTACCTGCAATGTCCCAATTGATTCAGTTAGTAAAACACCTGAATGTTCATTTAAAGCAGGGGTCTTCAAACTTGGCCCTTTTATGACTTGTGGACTTCAACTCCCAGAATTCCTCAGGCAGGCACGCTGGCTGAGGAATTCTGGGAGTTGAAGTCCACAAGTCATAAAAGGGCCAAGTTTGAAGACCCCTGATTTAAAGCATTCCAAAGTTTTGTTTAAGAGATTTCTGTTTTTTTGTTCTGGACGTTCTGGATTGGGTCGATCCCAATGAGAGGTAGCCAGGCTAAGATCCAGCTTTGGGGACCTCCATGTTATGTATATAAGGGATGTTTCCACAGAAATGAGCCACCGAACACTCCATAAATGGCACTCGTGTCCCATGGGATTATGGCAGCCCTGCCGGCCACCCCAAATCTCTCTGCTTTTTTCCCAGGGCCTTGGGGGCTGCACAAGGTGCCTCAAAGCCTGGGGCCGGAGCGTGTTTGCAAGATCCCCGGGGATGGCTTCTGGTGGCTCCATAGCCTGTGCCGGCCTCCTCCGTCATCTCTGAGCCAAGTCGGAAATATCTGGAAGTGAGAAGCTTTCCTGACGGACGGCCGTGTTCCCTTCTCTAGTGCCTTGGCCCAGAGGTCACCCCCACCAGTAGCAGCAGCACAACAGGAAGCGACGACGCAACCTTGGCTTGGGAAGCTGGAACTGCGCAGCAGAGAGCCTGGCAAGAGAAGCCAACAGCCTCCCCGGGTTGCATGGTCAAGCCGTCTTCAATGGACGCCAGGCAGGGGCTGGAGAGCGACTGCTGTCCCCCAGCGGAGCGAGGAGGTGACCAGATGGACAGGGGGGCATGGAGCTGAACCGTGAGTGCCAGCCTGGCAGGAGAGGGCAGGGCTGGGCCGGGGCACCCCGAAGAATTAGGGAGGGAAAGAGGGATAATGGAAGGGCTGGGATGGAGCTCTTCTCTGAAAGCCTAGCAATGCATGCAAAGGGAGAGGCACTCTGCACATGAGCTGAGGCTAGCGGGTAGAAACTCAAAATGAGGTCTGAGCAAGAAGAACTACCTTCTCCCCCCATCACACCCCCCCCAAGAATGTTGACACTTTATAAGAAGTTTCCAAGTGGGGAAGGGTTCCCTCTGGAATCTGGAAAACGAGGTTTGGGTAGAATTAGGAATCTGTAATGCAGCTTGGCCAAAGATGGGATCTGTCTCCTCTTAATGCTGCCACCTCAGCTGGGGATGATGGAGGTTTAAGTCCAACTGCTTTGCAGGGCTTTCTACAGAGGCCGGCTGGGGAATTCTGGGAGTTGAAGTCCACAGGTCTTAAAAGTAGCTAAGGTTGAGAAACACTGCCTTAATCTAACCAGGCCTGGTGTGATTCCTCTAGGCCAGGGGTAGGCAACCTTGGCTCGGTTATGACTCATGGACTTCAACTCCCAGAATTCCTGAGCCGGCATGGCTCAGCTTGGAAACCTCTCCCTTTTCCTTCAGCATGGCTGGCTCAGGAATTCTGGGAGTTGAAGTCCACGTGTCATAAAAGAGCCAAGGTTGCCTACCCCTGCTCTCTTCCCCAGTCCCTTCTAGGCTCCGATCCCTTGTATCTCTATGACCTGGACGATGAGGATCCTGAGATTTGGAAAGCAGATTTAATGAGAGTTGATGATCTTTAACCTCCTGCCTGGAAGATGGCAAAAGGGCCCCAGCGGACATCAGGACTGAGCAATGATTAGATTTCTATCCTGTTTTTTGTTCAGGAGCCTCAAGGCCATCTCTCTTGGCATCCAACAAGCTCTCTGGCCTGTCAGACTGAATTTTCTTCGTTGAATTTTTAATAATTTTTTTTTAAAGTGAGAAGTTTGCAAGCATCCCTTTTATTTCCAAGGAAGCTCTGTATTCTTAGAAGATCAACATGGTGGGGAAGTGACCCTTTCCGGCTCAGAAAACAAAATACAAATAAAACACACACATACACACACATGCACACACGCGCACGCACACACAAATCGATGGAAACAGACAAAGGTCGGTTGTGGTGATGTTGTGGTGAAGAGCACCTGTTGATGGGAAACCACCATCATTGGTTTGTCTTCTAATAAATGTAAGCTTGTGACTGGTTGCACCGGTACGCTTCAGCTATGTGTGGATCAGGCCAGCATTTTCCATTTTGTGAGAGTAACCACCATCAAAGTATAGCATAAGATAGTTAGTGAGCCCTTCTCTGGTCTGCCTCATTTTGTCTCCTCCAGGGCTGCTGGTCTTCGTTGTATTCCTGTTCCAGATGAGACTCTCCGGGATGTGGCCCACGCAGCTTGTATGTGACAGGCGACTGATCCAGAAATACGTGGCTGAAGCTGTGGACATGGAGGAAAGCTTGGTAAGAAAGCACCCGTTGGTCTGTTCAAGCAGGCTGAGTTCGAAGGACACTGGTTCCTCCTTCTTGAATAGAATAAAGCTGGAAGGGACCTTGAGGTCTTCTAGTCCAGCCCCCTGCTCAAGCAGGAGAACCTATACCATCTCAGACAGGTGATTGTCCAGTCTCTTCTTAAAAATTTCCAATGATGGGAGCACCCACGATTTCTGGGGAACAAGCTGTTCCACTGGTTGATTGTCCTCACTGTCTGGAAGTTTCTCTTTAATTCCAAGTTGCTTCTCTCTTTGATCAGCTTCCAACCATTGTTTCTCGTCCTTCCCTCCGGTGCTCTGCTGAACAACATGGTCCCCTCTGCCTTGTGGCAGCCCCTCAGATACTGGAACACTGCAATCATGTCTCCCCTATTTCTTTTCTTCAGACTGGCCAGGCCCAAGTCCCGCAGCCGTTCTTCGTATGTTTTAGCCTCCAGGCCTTTGATCATCCTAGTTGCTTTTCTCTGATTTTTTTTTCCCAAACTTTCAACATCTTTTTTGTCATATGGTGACCAAAATTGGCTGCAGTATTCGAGGTGTGGTCTTACTAGGGCTTTGTCAAGCGGTACTAATACTTTGAGTGATCTTGATCTTAGCCTGCTTCAGAGGCTTTGGAGGACAGAATAACAGAGTTGAAAGGGATCTCGGAAGTGTCCTAATCCAACCCACTTTTCAAGCAGGCGGTCCTGTGCCAATCTGGACAAATGGGTGTCCAACCTCTGCTTAGAAATCTCCGGTGTTGGAGCCACCCATAACGTTTGGTGGCAAGCTGTTCCACTGATGAATTGTTGTCACTGTCAGGAAATTCCTTCTTAGTTTCCAACTGTGATTTCTTGTCCTGCCTTCACATTCTTTGGAGAGGAGGTTGACCCCCCCCCCTCTTCTCTGTGGCAGCCCCTCCAATATTGGAACACTGCTAACATATCACCCCTACTTCTTCCCTTCATTAGTCACTAGACATTCATAGTTGCGATAGCCGTTCATCATACGATTTAGTCTCCATAATAATATTTGCATTTCTATTATCTGGAAAGGGTGCAAATGAAAGGCAAGAAGTGGAATTTAGCCTTCCTTGAGTCGATTTTCCTCTGCTTTTGTCCTGTCTCTGCAGAGCCAATGTGAAGAACTTCCATTGCTTCTGGAACCTGTACATTTACCCTTGGTGGGGTTGAACCTCAGGGTGTGGAGAACAAAGACAGTAAGTATGTAGGCCGTATGGATGTCAATGGTTCTTTGGGATTCACTGATTTTTGGCCACAGAGGTGCTTTTCCAAAAGGCAACTGACTTTTGTTTTTTCCTTGAAAACATTTCACTTCTTATCCACGAAGCTTCTTCAGTTCGGACTGAATGGTGGGAATGGAAGGATTTATATTCTTTGCAGTTAGCTGGTCGTTAGCACTCTTTCTGAGGATCGTTGGGGCCACTTGGGAGTTTATCTGTATCCTCAGAATCACCTGAATCAGAGTGCAAATGGTTGTGGAACCTCCTTGGGACTGCGGAAAGGACTGTGTTATAGACAGGAGATAGGTGGTGTCGTACCCTAATAACAGAATAATGGAGTTGGAAGGGACCTTGGAGGTCATCTAGTCCAACCCCCTACTCAAGCAGAAGACCCGATACCATTTCGGACAAATGGCTGTCCAGTCTCTTCTTAAAAACCTCCAGTGTTGGAGCACTCACAACTTCTGGAGGCCAGTTGTTTCACTGATTAGTTGAGAAAGAGTTGCTCAGCGTTAACATAGATCAGGGGTCCCCAACCCCCAGACCGTGGACCAATACTGGGCTATGGCATGCCAGCAACCGGTCCACACAAACAAGCAGCACACAAAACCACGCACCCTCCGGTCTGCCGAAAAAACCTCTCTCCACGGAAACGACCCCTGGTGCCCCAAAGTTTGGGGACCTCTGACATAGATGGCCTCTCTTATTACTATTCTTTCAAACCAGTGGTTCTCTCTGTCTGGGCCAAGTGGACCAGTGTTTCCAACCTAAAACCCTAGCTGGGGAATTCTGGGATTTGATGCCCACACATCTTAAAAGTTGCCTGGTTGGGAAGCAGAGTTAGATGTAATGGGAAGAATAAATAACCTTGAGAAACAGCAGGACAAGTTCTAATGAAGGTAACCTTCAGGTAAAAGGAATTTGAGTCCAGGACAGAACGGTAACCTGAGTAAGCATCCCAGAAGAAGTCCTTCCCTGGTTCTCATGCAGATAAAGGCTGAGAGAGTGAAGATGCATTCAGACTTGCAAAGGTTTTCGTTTTTTTAAAACTTAGAACTTATAATAAAAGTAACATTAGCATGAATCACTTTGGTTTCCCAGCCTGGTCTACCTTAGTGCAGGGCTTTTCAACCTTTTCACCCGTCGTACCACTTTTAGGATATGGCAACATCCGAGTACCACCAGTCACCCAGCAAGGTGTCAAAAAGTTGATCACCAAAAAAAAAGGAAAAAAGTGATGAAGTACAGGTAGTCCTCAACTTACAACAATTCACTTAGTAACTGTTCGAAGTTATAATGGCACTGAAAATAGTGGCCCCCAAGCTACAGCCAACCAAGACATCTGCCTGCCTGCCTGCCTGGGGGCGCTCTTCGTTCTGTCTGAGGTTTTCATGGTTGTGAGCATTTCTGTTGAGGATTGGCAGCGGGGGTGGGGTGGGGGGTGTTTGGTTTTTATTCCCCACTCTGCTCTGCTGGGTGGTTGCAGCAGGGTTTGTTCACTTCACATGACCCTGGGACACTGTGACCGTCATAAATATGAATCAGTTGCCAAGCATCTGAATGTAAATCACAAGACCCTAGAGATGCTGCAACATTCCACCTGATCGACGCTTCTTCTGGGCTCAGAAGCGCCAGGATCAGTGCCGAGCTCCAGCTGGAGTCTGGCACTGATCCTGGCCCTTCCGCTGATCCCTGACAGCCCTGCAGCTCCAGCCGTCTCTCGCTCAGGCTTGTGCGGTGCTGTCACCGGTTCAGCTCATTCCCCTCCCCCGCTACCACTTTCCTAGGATGGTCGCGTATCACCTGCCAGGTGCCAATGTACCACAGGTGGTACCTGTACCACTGGTTGAAAAGCCTTGCCTTAGTGGGCTAACGGCAACTAGTGGGATACTTAAGTATGGCATTCTATGGATTAGTTAGTATACAGTTTACATGGATCAGCGACGATTTTGTTTTGGATGCTGAATTTCCGCTGTAATATAAAAACGTGGAGGCTGATGGCACTGCAGCTAAAATGAGCAGTCCTACTCCTTGAATTTTAAGAAAAATCCCCTATTCTCGTCCCACCTTCCCCAGTAAATAGAGCAGTGTTTCTCAACCTGAACAAATTTAAGATGTGCCGACTTCAACTCCCAAAGCAAGGCTGGCTGGGGAATTCTGGGAGCTGAAGTCCACACATCTTAAATTGGCTAAGGCTGAGAAACGCCGAATCACTGAGGTGGCAAATTTACTGACTCTGTTACAGAACGAAGTCAAAACACAGGAAATCCTCCAAGCATTGATCCAGCTGATGGATGGCATAGCTGTTGCCCAGCAATCAATGAACGAGAGTTGCCTCTTGATACGTCTCCAGCAGCTTCATGAGAAAGCCAGCTTCTTCCTTCTGCATTTAAGGAACTTCCAAGGGCAGGTGAGCCAATCTCAGAATTTTTGGGGTGGTGATGGCGGCTCTGAAGAAGCCATAGATAGCGCCATGGGAAGTCTCTGAACTGAGAAAGATAATTCTATATGGATCTAGAGCAGGGGTAGGCAACCTTGGCTCTTTTATGACTGGTGGACTTCAACTCCCAGAATTCCTGAGCCAGCATGGCTCAGCTTGGAAACCTCTCCCTTTTCCCTCAGCGTGGCTGGCTCAGGAATTCTGGGAGTTGAAGTCCACGAGTCATAAAGCGGCCTAGGCCTAGGCCAGGGGTAGGCGACCTTGGCTCTTTTATGACTCATGGACTTCAACGCCCAGAATTCCTGAGCCAGCCTGGCTCAGCTTGGAAACCTCTCCCTTTTCCCTCAGCGTGGCTGGCTCAGGAATTCTGGGAGTTGAAGTCCACAAGTCATAAATGGGCCAAGTTTAAAGACCCTTGATCCAGACCAGGGGTAGGCAACCTTGGCTCTTTTATGACTCGTGGACTTCAACTCCCAGAATTCCTGAGCCAGCCTGGCTCAGCTTGGAAACCTCTCCCTTTTCCCTCAGCGTGGCTGGCTCAGGAATTCTGGGCGTTGAAGTCCACGAGTCATAAAGCGGCCTAGGCCAGGGGTAGGCGACCCTGGTTCTTTTATGACTTGGACTTCAACTCCCAGAATTCCTGAGCCAGCATGGCTCAGCTTGGAAACCTCTCCCTTTTCCCTCAGCATGGCTGGCTCAGGAATTCTGGGAGTTGAAGTCCACGAGTCATAAAAGAGCCGAGGTTGCCTACCCCTGATCTAGAGAATGTATAGAATTACGGAAACCGAAAACATGGAGTCGGTGATTGACGAATGCAGGACTTAAATAAACCATGAACTGAAAGTAAATTGAGTAGCAGCTAATGAGTCAACACCGAATAGGAAGAACTGGGAGGTGTCTTGGGTTGTTTAATGATAGAATGAGTAGAGATGAAAGGGAAGACGGAGAAAGTCGTAGATAAAAGGGGGGAAGATTCTGGAAAGTCGGAAACTTTTGTAATGTGTGATGGGTGACATACAGTGGTGGGATTCAGCCGGTTCACACCACTTCGGCAGAACCAGTAGCTAATTTTTGCAGTTGCTGAGTTATGTAATAACCTTGGCTTGTTTGCTTTATGGGACAACATGTAATGCAAACATCATCTGACATTTGCTTCCTTGTGCACTTGACACCTTTGGCCAGGGGTCTTCAAACTTGGCCCTTTTATGACTTGTGGACTTCAGCGTGCCTAGCTGATGAATTCTGGGAGTTGAAGTCCACAAGTCATAAAAGGGCCAAGTTTGAAGACCCCTGCCCTTGGCAGTGGTGGGATTCGGCCAGTTTGCACCACTTTGGCAAAACTGGTAGCTAATTTTTTGTTGCCCGGGCCCAGAATGGACTTCTGGAAGCGGCATCCACACAGAGAACCAGTTGTTCACATATTTGAATCCCACCACTGGTGATATATGCAGCATATTGTAGTTGTGGTGGACGTTTGTTGGCACTAAAAGATATGGAGATACGGTGAACGATCTTGGTACAAACATAGGATATGACAAGAATTTGAGCGAATCTTGGAGACTATTCTATCAAAGGCACCTTATCGGTTGCATGAAGCTGGGCCGTTTTAGGATATACCGCATTTTCTTTTCATAGCTACATGTGTGTTTACAAGTAGTCCTTGTTTTAATAATCGGCACTGACAACTCGTCACTCAGTGATGCAGTCATTGAGATATCACGTGACATATGATGAATGTATGATCTCACTTCTAGTTGGTCATTAAGCAAATCACCCACGGTCATTAAACAAACCATCCTGTGACTGAGATTTGCAGTGACTTTTTCTGCGCTGTCATCAACTTTGATTACTAAACAGGGCGGCCATTAAGTGATGGCTCCCTGTATTTATTGTGTTTATATATTGCCAGACTCAGACACTGTTCCCCGTTGACACAATGACACTCATAACCTGGTTATTGAATGTATTGAGTATGTGCAGCCAACCATCACTAAGCCAGGGTCTGCTTTGTGCAACGCAGTTGGCTAAAAAGTAAACGGCTGCTTGCAGCTGTAACGGGTGTGTAACTTCATTGCAATGTTTGCCTTACAACTAGCTTAGCATTTCTAAGCAGTTATGATATTCACAAACGAAGGCAAACTTACGTGTCTCAGGATAATATTGGAGGATTCAATCTGGGTCAGTCACCGGGACCAGAGATTTTGTCTTCCGAACTTTGCCATACATGCTGGAGTGCATCTTCAGGAAACTTCTCTCTAGCAGTGTGCGTGCTGTTCTCTGTGTGTTACTTATAGTGCCTGTTGTAAGTGGCTTTTCAGATGCTGATGGGGTGTGTTGATGGCTGGCTTTGAAGTCATTAGCTGTTGTTTGCTTGTGCTGCCCAGCCCTCGCCTTCTAAGTACTTGATAGGCTGGTGGTAAATCAGCACCCCTGTTGACTGAGGAGGGGGCCTGTTTCCCAGGCTTCAATCATTTCCCTGGCTGTTTTTGTACCTGCTCATCCAACAATCTTAATAGTAGCTGCAAAATTGGATGTGTGTCCTTGCTCACGATATTCTTTCCTACCCTCAACTGCCAGTACAGGTGGTCCACAACGTAGGACCACAATTGAGCTCAAAATTTCCATTGCCAGGCAAGACAGTTTTTACAACCTTTTTTTGCCACAGTGGTTAAGTGAATGTAGTTGCTGAGTTATGTAATGACTGAAAAACAGTCATAAGTAATTTTTCCGTGCCGTTGTAACTTTAAATGTTCACTAAGTGCATGGTTGTAAGTCGAGGACTACCTGTAGCATTTCCCAAACTTGGCTACTTTAAGATGTGTGTACCCTAGCATGCTGGGTGAGGAATTCTGAGAGTTGAAGTCCACATATCTTAAAATTGCCATGTTTGAAAAACTGCTAGAGCAGGGGTCTTCAAACTTGGCCCTCTTATGACCTGTGGACTTCAACTCCCAGAATTCCTCAGCCAGCTTTCTGGGAATTGAAGTCCACAAGTCATAAAAGGCCCACGTTTGAAGACCCTTGTGCTAGAGCAATGGCCCAGCTAACTTTCTTCAAGAATCTGCTCCAAACCTGTCAAGAGCAGCTTCTGACCACGTGAAGGTTGCTCTCGTCAGGCAATCGTGACTGCTTTCTTTTCTTGCCCTAGGAACAAAGCGTATCTACACTGCCGGAAAATGTCCCCAAACTCATTTCAACAAGGAATCTTAGGACCGTCTTCTGGACCTACGTGCAGCTTTTGCAAGGAAAACTGAACTTCCTCTTCTACGACCTCCGGAAAGACTCCTGTGCCGAGGGCCGTCAACCTGGGGTTGCCTTTCCTCCTTAGCACCACCACCTCCGTTTGGTCACGTCAAGCAGGCACTGAGTAATCCTGCGTCTGTAGTGCAGCTACGGGAAGGAAAAAAAAAAGGCCATCTGGAAGCCAGGTTGGAAGAGCAGGGCTGACCAAGCCCTCAAGAGTGGCGGCGGCTGGTGCTAAAAGGTGGGGGGAGAAAAAGAAGGGGGTGCTGCGTTAACCCAAGAGATCCTAGTCCTCTGCATTTAGTACCAGCTTGCTTCAACTGCCTGCAAAAAACGAACCAAACTCAGGCCTTACAGAGTTGGGCAAGTCTGGCTTTTCCTCAAAAAAGCAACCCAAAGCCTCAGCATCCCTTCTCCTCTGACCCCGGTGGCTGTTCTGGAAGAAGCAGCTCCAATGGAACTCGACGGAAACTCCCGTGGAAAAGATGGAAGCGCATCCCAGCCCATCTTGTCCGCTCAATTCGGGGCCATCGAATCGGAATCAGCTGCTGAGTGACCCCGTTTCTCTCGACAACTTACCTTAATGTAAAACCGACTTGTTCCTAATGGAGGTGGTTATCTCAGTAATTCGTCATTAAGGATAAAAGAAAATATTCTGGGCTTTGCAACAGAGGCTCCACAACAGGTGTGTCCAACTGCTGGCCCACAGGGCCGGTCGCAGCATGCGGAGGCTGCGTCCACCCCAGCTCCAGCAATGCAAAAAAAAAAAAAAGTCGCCATACGTCACATGAAGAGTTTGACACCCGTGCTCTACAAGGTCCCCCTTTTTTTGCTGCTGTGCCCTAGGGTTTAACCATTTATTAGTGGGTGTGTATATACTGGGATTTTCTCAAGGACAAGAATCGAAACCTAGAGCAGGGGTCCCCAACTTCCAGGCTTCGGCCCATGACCGGGCTGCGTGAATGGCTGGCTGGTGCACACACGCCCACAACTTATCTGTGTGGGGGGCCAGTTCTCCCCCAAGCTGGGCTACCAAACTGTAAAGGTTGACCCTGAGCATCTGCCATCAAGCTACTAATCCCAGCTAAATTCCAGATCTACTTTCTTGTCTGTGGACCCCATTTTAATAAACTGTCTATGAAAACCACATCTAGGCAATAACATTTGGAGGTATCACTGAATTTGAGAAGTCCTCACTTTATATCAAGAAGCTCCAGAGGTACGTGGGGGGGAGGGGAGGAAAGGAGCAGCTGAGTGTTTTCTGATTAAGGTAGAGGTCTCCAAACCTGGCAACTTTTAAGACTTGTGGACTTCAACCCACAACAGAATTCCTCAGCCAGCATGGCTGCCTGAGGAATTTTGGGAGTTAAAAAGTCCACAGATCTTAAAGTTGCCAGGTTTGGAGACCCCTGGAATAAGGGATCACAGCATTATTTGGGTAATTTGGGGGCAAGGTGCCCAAAACTGCTCCAATTGTCCTCCTCTCCTGCAAAGCTGTGCTTTTGGAGCTGTTAAGTAAACCATAATGGAATGTAAATATAATTCAGTTACAGTTGGTTCTGTCTTATAATTCTTTCCAAGAGTGACATCCCAACCAGGTGTCAATCAGGAAATCTACCAGGAAAGAACGAAACC
The DNA here is from genome assembly GCF_964194415.1 of Vipera berus. Taxonomy (NCBI): domain Eukaryota; kingdom Metazoa; phylum Chordata; class Lepidosauria; order Squamata; family Viperidae; genus Vipera; species Vipera berus. Next base: position 7,910,002 of record NC_138207.1, read on the forward strand.
TGCTATGATTGCTATTGCATGATCAGTGATGGCCTTACTCATTTTTTAAAAATAATTACGTAATATGATGGGATAGGGATTTAACTGGCACAAGAAGACCTTATGGGATAAACAGGATACTCAACTCTTTATTGCTGCTTTGGCAGTCATATTGTAAAAAGCTTTTTGGAGAAAAATTGTAGGCTTGTCTTGTCAAGCTTACCCTTTTCTTGACTAGGTACAAAGATCATAAGCCAGCTTTCTGTACAGGTAGTCCTTGACTTACGACCGATTGCTTAGCGACTGAAGTTCCAACGGAAACCCAAAATGGGATGAACGACACGGATTCAAAGTTCTGCTGTCCAGGTGCACTCCAAAGTCACATTACTGCATTTTGGGAGCTCAGCAACTAGCCTGCATTTACAATTGTTTGCAGCACCCCACAGTCATTTGCGACATCTTTTTTTGTCAGAAACGGGTTTCCTGGAAAAAAAACCAACCCCATCCCGTAGCAAACCATGGGTTCCCTTAACTACTGTGGCATTCACTTAATGACTGCTGCAAAAAAGTTTGTACAATCAGGCCTGGTCCTGTGTTGATGCACTTTTTGAACCACCATGACTTATAACCAAAATGGTGGGCTCAATTATAGTTGTAAGCCGAGGACTACCTGTAACACGGCGTCATCTCCATCAACTATATAATTCCTGCCATCCCCAACCAGCATAAGAGACTTTTTCAAATCCATCATCCCAAGATAATCTCTCTCTCACACACACACACACACTGCTAAACATTCCTAGTTCACTTTTCTTTGGACGTTTCAAATCGGTGAACAGGACAGGAATTTTTTTCTTGTTGTATCTTTACCACCCTGTGAAATTGTTTGATCTGAAACACAAAGTCTCCCCAACTCACCCTTGAATTTTTTTGCTCAAGGACTTGAACTCAAGTCTGCTGGACCCCACATCGGGAAGCTTAACCACTATACTAGTCTAGCTCCCACAGTCCCTTTCTGCTGCATCCCAGGAGCTGTGGCCGAGGGGCATAAGAGGTCCCAAGCGTCTGGAGAACACCCAAGTTGCCTTCTGGGTCCCTCTAGATCAGGCATGTCAAACTGGCGACATCACGTGACGTCGTGTGTGGACCCTAGCATGCTGGGTGAGGAATTCTGGGAGTTGAAGTCCACATATCTTCAAGTTGCCATGTTTGAAAAACTGCTAGAGCAGGGGTCTTCAAACGTGGCCCTCTTATGACCTGTGGACTTCAACTCCCAGAATTCCTCAGCCAGCTTTGCTGGCTGAGGAATTCTGGGAATTGAAGTCCACAAGTCATAAAAGGCCCACATTTGAAGACCCTTGTGCTAGAGGAATGGCCCAGCTAACTTCTTCAAGAATCTGCTCCAAACCTGTCAAGAGCAGCTTCTGACCACGTGAAGGTTGCTCTCACCAAGCAATCTGACTGCTTTCTTTTCTTGCCCTAGGAACAAAGCGTATCTACATGGCTGGAAAATTCCCCCAAACTCATTTCAACGTATCGTGACTTTTTCCCCATGGCTGGCAATGGGGTGGGTGCGGTTTCGGCATGACGCATCTGGGCCGTGGGCCGGCAGTTTGACATGTCTGCTCTATATGATCCACAGAAAACTGGGGAGAGGTGCTGGAAGCTTTGCACTCCAGACTGATCGAGCTGTGTTAATCAGAGAGACAGAGAAGTTCCTTCCTGGGCACAGCCCAAACCACCATATATATATTTAAAAAAACACATCTTTATTTAAGGTTTTAAAAAAAAGGAGCAACGCTTTATCTGTAGGAGTTTGAGCCAGGAGATAACTTCTTTTTCTCTCTGTTTTCGACCAAAAACACCAGAGAAAAATAGCCCCCCCCCCCGTTCACCAGAAATGGCAGTGTTGCCTTTGTAGAAAAATGACCTTTCTTCATTGTAAAACAAGATCGTCTCATCAAAAGCGTATAGTTTCCGGTGCCAGGAAGTATTACAACTTAGCTTCGTGAGGAATGCTGCCATGTAGCTTGGCAGCTACTTCCTAACTCCAAAGGGCCCTGGGAAAAATGGCAGAGAGAAAAGCTGTCTTTTTTTTTTTTGTGGCTGACAAGGCAGTGGAGAAACATTAGAAGCATCCTTCTAACTCATTACCGAAGCTTTGCTCCCTGTGCCTCCGTGAGGCAGAGGAAGGAACGGATCAGCGTTATTTTCCGTAATGTTCCCAGCTGCTCCATTTGGTGGCGGAAGCTGGTCAGAAGGCTAATTTCTTCATCAGGAGGTAGACCCTGGAGTCCACTTCAAAGCCGTGCAAGTTGTTGGCATCTCCCTGGAGTCTCATGAGCAGGCCGCCATAGGAGACGTAGGCAGAGCTGGAGGAGGGGAAGAGAAGGGGGTGAGAGAGGAGGAGGCAGCCTGCTCACGGTTGTAAAGAGAGAAAACGTCCTGAATAGGTCACGCTGCCACACGCTGCCTCGGGTGTTTCTCAAAGCCGGGCTGTTTGATGAGGTGTGGACTTCAACTCCCAGAATTCCTCAGCGTGGGGAATTGGAAGTCCACACGACTTCAAGCAGCCGAGATTGAGAAACACTACGGACGGCGGCGGAAAACACTGCGCTCACGATACACCACAGAGACTGTCCTCTGCCACACAACTTCTTAAGATCATTGTTACTTTAATCTGCTGTCCTCAAGAAGTTGTATTTATTTATTTATTTATTTATTTAATTAATTAAATTTTTATACCGCCCTATTCCCGAAGGACTCAGGGCGGTTTACAGGGCAACATAAAATATGATATAAAAATAGTATAAATTAAAAAATAGATTAAATTACATAAGCCCAACAATTAAAACAATATTAAAAGCTAAAACCCCTTCAGTCCAGTATAAGACACCTCTAACATTTAGTCAGTCCCTAGTCATGCTACTCAGGAAACGAGGGTGTTGGAAGACCCAACAGGCTGGAAAATATCAGATTAGGGGGAGAATCTTAAAAACAGCCAGCCTTTCCCATTATCTGCAATCTGTCCATTTAACGGAAGATGCAAAAAACAGAATAATAATAATAATAATAAGCAGATCTTCTTACCAAACTGGATGAACCACGTGTTGCTCAAAGCCAGGGGGGGTCTCCAAACTTGGAAACTTTTAAGGCTTGTGGACATCGACTCCCAGAATTCCCCATGGAGCACAGCTTGTTGGGGAATTCCGAGAGCTGAAGTCCACAATTCTTAAAAGTTGCCAAGTTTAGAGACCCCCTGCTCTAAGCCATCGTGCAGATGGTTTGGCACTTAAAACCACGGCTTATGGATTTAGCACAATGAGCAAAAGGACCGCCAAAAAAACCATGCACAGGGGACTCATAGCAACAATAGCCCTTATATACCGCTTCACCGTGCTTTACAGCCCTCTCTAAGTGGTTTGCAGAGTCAGCATATTTGACTCCCCCCAACAATCTGGGTCCTCATTTTACCGATCTCGGAAGGAGGGAAGGCTGAGTCCACCTTGAGCCGGTGAGAATCGAACTGCTGGCAATTGGCAGAACTAGCTAGCAATACTGCATTCTAGCCACTGCGCTACCCACGGCTCTTAAGCTAAGAAAGTCTAGTGCACTTTGAGAATGGAATAGGGCAACTCATCATGGTCAACTTGCCAGGGCCAATATGCAGCGGCCAGCTTGCCACAGGACAACTCACTGCGCAACAATTCTATTTAATGATATAAAACCATTTAAAAATTATTTTAATTTTTTGTCATTCATGTTTTATTTTCTCCTTCCTTTCGCAACCTTTAATGATCCAATTCAACTATTTCTTTGATATCAGTGTGACTCTCGCCCCTCGGCAAGTCGTCCTGTGGCTTGACCGCGGTGAGTTGTCTTACAGAGAATTGGCTGTGGCAAATGGGCCGTGAGCTGGCCCGTAGCTAATTAGCTACAGTGAGTTGACCACAATGAGTTGCTGTAGACCTTCAAACGACATCCTCTGTCTGAATCCAACCAATCAAGTTACGGCTTTCTATGATGTCAAAACACAATTACTCTTCGGCCTCTTTCAGAAGAGGACACTCACAGGCGTGTGGCTGCTTCTGTTGATGTCTCATCACCCTCAATCCTGTACACCTTCCCGTACATCACATATTCAAACTGGTCCGCCCTGTGAAGAAGAATCGGCCAAAAGAAGGGAACATACGTTAAAACATGCATTAAAATTACCAGAAACACCCAAAATGAAGGAGCACATTCAGCATCAATCCAAAATTCAAGCCTTCCACCTGTGATGTAAAAAGGTAAAGTCAGGGCTTTTTTTGTCATAGAACGCTCAGAATGGAGTTCCGGCACCTTTTTTGGATGGAACCTTGCAGGGTAAGCAAGGTGGGTTGTATGACACGTGTGAGTTCTGGCACCTTTTTCTTTTACAAAAAAAGCACTGGGTAAAGGTAAAGGTTCTTTCGCACATGCGTGCTAGTCATTTCCGACTCTAGGGGCCGGTGCTCATCTCCGTTTCAAAGCCGAAGAGCCAGCGCTTGTCCGAGGATGTCTCCGTGGTCATGTGGCTGGCATGACTTAGATGCCAAAGGCGCACGGAACGCTGTTACCTTCCCACCGTAGTGGTCCCTATTTTTCTACTTGCATTTTTACGTGCTTTCGAACTGTTAGGTTGAAAGAAGCTGGGACGAGTAACAGGCGCTCACTCTGTTACGCGGCACTCGGGATTCGATCCGCCAAACTGCTGACCTTCTGATCGACAAGCTCAGCGTCCTAACCCACTGAGCCACCGCGTCCCTATACCTGATGTACAGACATCAAAATATTCCTTTGTGAAAGAGCCAACATCCTCGCCTTGAATTCTTACACTGTCGTTCTATGACTGTGCACAGTTAAGACTGGATTATTTCAGGTTCCATCGTGATTCGGCCATGGAAGTCATCGAGTAACAGAACTCAAACACATTTTCTCAGTGTAACCAGGGGTCTTCAGACTTGGCCCTTTTATGAACTGTGGACTTCAACTTCCAGAATTCCTCAGCCAGTGTGAGTGGCTGAGGAATTCTGGGAGTTGAAGTCCACAAGTCATAAAAGGGCCAAGTTTGAAGACCCCTGGTCCAACAGGATTGGCACAAAGTTTTGAGGTGGGGGAGGGGAAGGGAAACATTTGTAGACTAGTTTGACACCCTAGAATCCAGGGGGGGGCATGTTTGTTCTCCTAGAACAGGGCTGTCCAAAGTTGGCAACCTTAAAAAGACTTGTGGACTTCAACTCCCAGAATTCTCCAGCCAACGGGAGAGGAGTCCCTTATTAGTCCACCAAATCTAAAAACTCACAAGCTTAGAAGAGGAGATCAAAGACCTGTGACAATAATGGCATTTTCTTTTACACTGGCCTCCACCCTAGCTCTGCAGAAAAGGCCTTTTGTCACCTGGAGGGTCTATCGTCTGTAGGATTATATTCGCCATCATCCAATGTCCCATCTTCATACAAAGTGCTGGCTATCACAAGGCGGAATTTGTCTCCTGAAATGCAAGAAATGATAAACATTAGAAGTGAAATACAAAATGAAAAAGCAAAAAGCCTGTGAATCAGACTCGCTAGACTTAATCCTCAGGGGAACGAGTGTGCGAATCTAGTACGTCAAAGTCCATAACAACATTTGGGTAAGATCCGAGCGCAGGGCTTGAAAAGAATTGTGCATGAATGAACAGAATAGGGCTTTCTTCGGGTAAACATCTCCAGAAATATCAAAACACTGGAATGTATTACTTTACACAACACTTCATTTGCTCAGGTATGGACGTGCTAGATTTGATCAGTATGTCTTGGCATGCTTAATTGAGTCAAGCCTCTTTGATTAGTTATTAGGATTATTGGTTTAAGTTTTTATGCCACTGAACTCCCTTACAAGGGATTCTGGGCAGCTTTAGTTCATGATTCAATGCACTACGCAAATCCAGAATATTCTAGATGCTGCTATTATTCTTTCTAGTAATAAGCAAAAAAAAAAGTGGTATCCTTGATGCTTTTTGTGCTTGGTCGTTTGCTTGTTTACATGCTAATAATAATAAATAAACCTTTATTGTCAAAGTACAACATGTGTACATTGAGATTAGCTGAGCCTCCCCCCGTGCTCCCCCAACACAGTGACAACAAACCCTCCATCCTACCACACTATGTGAACCAACTACACCACACACCGGCCTCCCAAGTCAATTCTGCATAAGATTATGTCCCATTTAAAAGCCTAACAGCCCACGGATAAAAGCTGTTTTTCAGCCTGTTGGTACGGCTGGCTATATTCCTATATCTCCTACCGGATGGTAGGAGAGTAAAGAGATACCGTCCAGGGTGTGAGTCATCCCTGAGAATCTTCCTCACTCTTCAACAACAACAGCAACAACAAAAAGGAAACAGAAAGATACAAAAACATCCTCTTCAGCAGCCAACACTCAAATAAGCAGAGATTAACACCAAGCAATCAAGAAAAAAATGATAGCCTAATTAAGGAACCAAGGAGAAAACCACACCTCACCAACAGTAAGCTACTGTATATAAACAAGGAATAAGCTCCACCCTGAATAGCACTGATGACGTTACCTAGTTGGATAATGAAACGTCTGCGAGCAAACCAAGAGAGCACCAAAGACTCCGCCGTTTAACCCTGAGCTACATATATTAGCGAAAATCTCACGTTGCAGGTCTGAATTTGGTTGCAGGAAAAAAAAAACACACCGTCCAAGTATATTTTATAAGGATACAGGAACTCAAGAAACACGACTAGGTGTGTGCTCACCAAGATCGACTGGATAGATCTGTACGTTCACATCGAGGATCAGATCCATTTTGAAGGACTCGCTCTCACAGTGTAGCCGGGAAACTAAAGACATGCCAGGATGTTAGTTGTTGAAAGGCAAAATCTTCCAAGAAAGATGTTTACTGCTCAAATGTCACTCCAAACGCGTGCGAGGCTTAGGTGAAAAGTCTCCAAGTCATCCAGGTTTTCTACAAGAGTGCTGAAAAATTCTTCTTGAACCGATTAATGGATTTCCATTTATTTGGGGAACAGGTACCACAAGTTGAAGGAGTACTTATGCGCGGCCAGATTTGAAGGCTGCAGTAAAACACCACCTTACTGAGGGAAGAGCACTAGTATCCTATTCTTAGAATGGGTATAATAAGTGGTACTTTTCTTTTACCAGAAGAATCGAAGAGCAGGTCAGAAACAGAGTCCAGAGTCAATGTCAAAGCTGATTTGGATTCTACCCCTGCCTGCAATTTTCCTTGCAGCTTGACAACAGAAACAGAAGGGCGGAGATGGAAGCCTTGGGGGGGGGGAGTTGGGAGGGTCGGAGGAATCCACAGAGCCAGCTGGGCCCTGTGAAAGTTCCTTCACTTCAAGGTCATGTTATGGCAAGGGTCTTTAAACTTGGCAACTTTTAAGACTTGTGGACTTCAACTCCCAGAATTCCTCCACCAGCCCTGAGGAATTCAGGGAGTTGAAGTCCACAAGTCTTAAAAGTTGCCAAGTTTGAAGACCCCTGTGTTACGGACCGTTTTCCAAAACACAAAGCAAGCGTTGGATTTGGTGAACAATGGACAGTAGGAAGCCTGAAGGGGGAAAGGGAAACTTTACCTATGCAGCTGTCTGTGGAAACTTTTAGAATTGTCTTTACTTCGTCTGTACCTATATGGATTTATCAGTAAAATTATACTTTTGGTAAAATTATGTCCCAGGCGCTTCCTTTTCCTGCATATGCTAATGGGACAATTGACATTAAAGTTGTTCCAATAAATACTTCCTTCAAGGAACCCAGTATTATTAGATGGATTAAAATGGAAAGTCATTTGATTTTTAAGGCTCCTTGGCGGCTGTTTCAAGCCACCAATATGCAATACCCCAATCTGTGATTGGGTTAAAGTAAATAAATGCTAGTCAGAGTAAAACCAAGTTTATACTTCATAAAATAACCATATACAGCAGGAACCAAACATTCCAAAAACACAATTAAAAGCAATTACTCATCCACATGGGTAATCTCAGCAGCCCTATCCCACTGCTCGATGGGATAGTCCAGTCTGCATAAATTACCTGGCTTATATTTTGCCTTGGTAAAAGTAAATAATATTTTTAATGCTCACAACAACCCTGTGAGGCAGGCTACACCACGAAGGGAAAATATTCTACCCCCTGTGCTGCATTACCCAAAGAAAACCAGTTGCTTTCAACCTGCTACTTTCCAGAATGCATTTGCCCCCCAAAGCAACGTTTCCAAACCGAGTTCCGTCCTCGGGGATTTCACCCTCACGTCCAAGCCGTTTTTGGAAACAGCAAAACACCGCAAACGACTTCCCAATTTAAAGAGTTTGCGGAACTGCAGCCTCAAACCTTGAATAATAGTAATAATAATAATAGTAATAATAATAGTTTAGCAGCTGGCCTCCAATCAAAAACAATCAAGAGACGCGACTCTCCTTCGGGGGACCCTGTGGCTGCTCAGCACGGCGAAGCCTGCCCTACCTCACAGGGCTGTTGTTGTGGATAAAGCGGAACAAGCAAAACGGAGGGATCGTTTGGGGAGGGAGGGAGGGGAAGAGAAAGAAACGAGACTGCATCTGAGCCCCACCCCGGTCGAATTTCTTGCCCTCGGGGTCGATATCCTTCACGTCGAAGATGTCTTCGAAGAGGATGCCCGCCATGGCGAGGAGGAAGATCAGGCCAAGCGCAAGATTGAAGCAAGGAGGGGGCGAGCCGAGGGCCACACCAGCCCTCTGCTAGGAGCCAGAGCAGCTACACGACTCCACGGGAAACGCACGTTGAAACATCCACGCATCCAGACACTGCACGCCCAGACATTCGCGCTCTTCCGCTTCCGGCGCAGGCGCCCGACGATGACGTCAGAGGCTTGAAGGCGGCCCAGCCATATTGTTCCTGCCGCGCGAGAGAAGCGGAATAAAAAAAAAAGAGCAGCGCCACCAGAGGGTCCGGATGTCTTTGAGCTGCGCACGCGCAGACGCGGCCGTGAGGCTCGGAACCAAAGGGATTGCCCGCCCTCTTTTAAGGGCGCCGTTAAGTGAATCACTGCGCTTGATAAAATTAGTAGCATGTTAAGTGAATTTGGCTCCCCTTTGATTTTGAGGTTGCAAAAGATGATCAGTGACACTGGGACACCACAGCTGGCATAAATATGAGCTAGTTGTCCAAATTTTGATCCCATGACCATGGATATGCTGCAACGATCACAAAGTGTGAAAAACGGTCATAAGTCACCTTTTTTTTAGTGCTGTGATATCTTTGAATGGTCACTAAATGAACAGTTGAAAATCGAGGACTACCTGTGTGTCCCAACTAGGAAGCAAAGACAGTTGCCAAAATTCACACTTTAAGAGTAAACCTATCTATATTTGTGATGGATATTCCTCCAGTTTGTAGCCTTGAGCAGCTCCAGATGAACCCTAAGAGCAGGGGTCCTCAAACTTGGCCACTTTAAGACTTGTGGACTTCAACTCCCAGAATTCCCTAGCCAGCTGGCTGGGGAATTCTGGGAGTTGAAGTCCACAAGTCTTAAAGTGGCCAAGTTTGAGGACCCCTGCCTAAGAGAGTATTTAGCCCTGACTTAGCAATTGAAATCTGACAAAGTTCTTTTCCCTCTTCAAATGTTTACAACAATAAAACTGTAATATGGTTTCCCCCCCATTTTGACAGTGTACTGTAGTTAGTTTTTTTAAGAGAAATTGAAAGTTTCCGTGTGTTGAACAGTAGAGCTATTCATTGGTTTCCTGCCTTGGACTTCTGCATAGGCAGAAATTCTTCAAGAAAACAATGCATATGGGGTGATACCCAAATATTTCTCCCTATTGAATTTGTACAATGGTACTAGAGTGTTCTGAGTGGGTATAATTTAATTAACCGTTCTTTATTACTAATCACATTGACAAAGGTCTACACCCCTCTGAAAGCCATCAATTATAAATTACAAAAAACAGGAGAGACAGATTTGCACATCATGATTTCCCAATGTGGAGTTTTTATATGGTTTACAATTTAATGTGTAGCGTGAACCCAAGCCAGGACTGATTTATTCCATAATAAATGCAATAAGCCTACCTTTTCAAAGTATTTTCCCCCCTCTGGCATTGACTGAGGATTTTTATGAGCCCATCTTGAATGCTTTTCTTTGGTTGTTGAATTGCCCGTTTGTTATGTTGTATATGCGTTGTTTATATTTATATTATGATATTTTCATTCTGCTTTTTTTAATGTATAATTTTGATCAGCGTTGAAAGTAGAGATTTTGTTTTCTCCACAACAGTGTGAGGTGAGTTGGGCTGAGAGACAGTGACTGTATCTATTCTGTAGCATCTACTAGGGGTAGGCAACCTTGGCTCTTTTATGACTCGTGGAGTTCAACTCCCAGAATTCCTCAGCCAGCCATAAATTTACACACACACACACACACACATAAACACACGTGTATTTGTGTATGTGTGTGTATATATATATGTATATAAAGGTAAAGGTAAAACATGCATTAAAATTACCAGAAACACCCAAAATGAAGGAGCACATTCAGCATCGATCCAAAATTCAAGCCTTCCACCTGTGATGTAAAAAGGTAAAGGTAAAGGTTCCCCCGCACGTGCGTGCTAGTCGTTTCCAACTCTAGGGGCCGGTGCTCATCTCCATTTCAAAGTTGAAGAGCCAGCACTTGTCCGAGGACGTCTCCGTGGTCATGTGGCCGGCATGACTAGATGCCAAAGGCGCACGGAACGCCGTTCCCTTCCCACCGGAGTGGTCCCTATTTTTCTACTTGCATTTTTACGTGCTTTTGAACTGCTAGGTTGGCAGAAGCTGGGATGAGTAAAATGCGCTCTCTCTGTTACGCGGCACTCGGGATTCGACCCGCCAAACTGCCGGCCTTCTGATCAACAAGCTCAGCGTCCTAACCCACTGAGCCACCACGTCCCATATATTTATATACATATATGCATATATATTGTTGTTGTTAGTCGCGAAGTCATGTCCGACCCATCGCGACCCTATGGACAACGTTCCTCCAGGCTTTCCTGTCCTCTACCATCTTCTGGAGTCCATTTAAGCTCACGCCTACTGCTTCAGTAACTCCATCCAGCCACCTCATTCTCTGTCGTCCCCTTCTTCTATTGCCCTCAATCTTTCCCAGCATTAGGCTCTTCTCCAGTGAGTCCTTCGTTCTCATTAGGTGGCCAAAGTATTTGAGTTTTAGCTTCAGGATCTGGCCTTCTAAAGAGCAGTCAGGGTTGATCTCCTCTAGGACTGACCGGTTGGATCACCTTGCAGTCCAAGGGAATCGCAGGAGTCTTCTCCAGCACCAGAGTTCAAAGGCCTCAATTCTTTGGCGCTCAGCCTTTCTTATGGTCCAACTTTCACTGCCATACATTGCAACTGTGAAGACCATAGCCTTGACTATATGCACTTTTGTTGACAGGGTGATGTCTCTGCTTTTTAGTGTGCTGTCTAGATTTGCCATGGCTTTCCTCCCCAGGAGCAAGCGTCTTTTAATTTCTTGGCTACAGTCCCCATCTGCAGTGATCTTGGAGCCCAGGAAAATAAAATCTGTCACTACCTCCATTTCTTCCCCATCTATTTGCCAGGAATTGAGAGGGCCAGATGCCATGATCTTGGTTTTCTTAATGTTAAGTTTCAACCCAAGTTTTGCACTCTCCTTCTTCACCTGCAACAAGAGGCTCTTTAGTTCTTCTTCACTTTCTGCCATTAGAGTGGTATCATCTGCGTATCTTAGGTTGTTGATATTTCTTCCGGCAATCTTAATTCCAACTTTTGATTCATCTAGCCCTGCCTTTCTCATGATGTGCTCTGCATATAAGTTAAATAGGCAGGGCGACAGTATACAGCCTTGCCGGACTCCTTTCCCAATTTTGAACCAATCAGTGGTTCCGTGTCCAGTTCTCACTGTTGCTTCTTGACCCGCATATAGGTTTCTCAAGAGACAAATAAGATGGTCTGGTACTCCCATCTCTTTAAGAACTTGCCACAGTTTTTTATGATCCACACAATCAAAGGCTTTAGCATAGTCAATGAAGCAGAAGTAGATGTTTTTCTGGAACTCCCTAGCTTTCTCCATGATCCAGCGTATGTTGGCAATTTGATCTCTAGTTCCTCTGCCTCTTCGAAATCCTGCCTGCACTTCTGGTAGTTCTCGATCCACATACTGCTGAAGTCTAGCTTGTAGGATTTTAAGCATGACTTTACTAGCATGAGAAATGAGTGCAATGGTGCGATAGTTTGAACATTCTTTGGCACTGCCTTTCTTTGGAATTGGAATGTAAACTGATCTTTTCCAATCCTGTGGCCATTGTTGAGTTTTCCAAATTTGCTGGCAAATTGAGTGTAGCACTTTTACTGCATTGTCTTTTAAGATTTTGAATAGCTCAGCTGGAATACTGTCACTTCCACTAGCTTTGTTGTTGCTCAGCTTTTCTAAGGCCCACTTCACTTCACATTCTAGGATGTCTGGCTCGAGGTCAGTGACCACCTCATTGTGATTATCAGGGACGTTAAGCTCATTCTTGTATAGTTCTTCTGTGTAATTTTGC
>NC_138207.1:7925067-7927567 GCF_964194415.1 Vipera berus
TGGTTCACATAGTGTGGTGGGATGGAGGGTTTGTTGTCACTGTGTGTTGGGGGGAGAGAGCACGGGGGGGGGGAGGCTCGGCTAATCTCAATGTACACATGTTGTACTTTGACAATAAAGATTTATTAAGGAGAAACTTCCGAACAGTGAGAGCAGTTAACCAGTGGAAACAGCCTGCCTCCAGAAGTTGTGGGTGCTTCACCACTGGAGGTTTGTAAGGGTGACAGGATAGCAGTGATCCAATATTTGAAGGGCTGCCACCAAGAAGAGGGGGTTAAATTATTCTCCAAAAGCACCAGAGGGCAGGACGAGAAGCAATGCTTGAAGGAACCTGGAATTAAGGAGAAACTTCCTAGCAGTGAGGACAAGCAACAAGTGACACAGTTTGCTTCCAGAAATCGTGGGCGCTCCGTCACTGGAGGTTTTTAAGAAGAGACTGGACAGCCACATGCCTGAAATGGTATAGGGGTCTTCTGCTTGAGCAGAGTCCAAGACCCCTTCCAACTCTATTCTGATTGATTAAAAGCCTCCAGTGGTGGACATCCACAACTTCTGAAGGCAAGCAGTTCCGCTGGTTAACTGTTCTGACTATTAGGAAGTTTCTCCTTAATTCTAGGTTGCTTCTCTCCTTGATAAGTTTCCATCCACTGTTTTCTTGTCCTGGTCTTGTGCCAGGTTCCTCTGCATTACTCCAGGAAGAACTGAAATATAAAATAGGAATCAGGTTAGAGTTAAGGCTCCTTACCTTTTTTTTTTTTAGTGGGGTAACTTTGCCGCTAGGTATCCCCAGATTTTTGGAGGGGTGCTGCACGGAAGGACACTCAGCTCCACCAAAGGCTTGGAGCAACGTTGCTCAAACTTGGCAGCTTTAAGATGTGTGGACTTCCAACTCCCAGCTTTGCTGGCTGGGGGATTCTGGGAGTTGAAATCCACACGTCTTAAAGTTGACAAGGTTGAGAAACACTGGATTAGAGGACCAACTTTCTTGGGTAAAATTGTAGGTTTGTGGCTGCATGCGCCGTTTTAATTTAATCCATTTTCTGAATTGCCAAAAGATCTGGATCTGTAACTTGAATGAACAAGGTTTTCCCACTGCTTTTCCGAAGAGGTCTGAATAGTTTATTTTGATCCTGCCTTTATTGTGTTTATATTTTGATCCCGCCTTTATTTTGTTTATAAATAACTAGGGTGTCAAACACACCCAATGCTCCTTCCTCCTCCAGATTTCTCCACAACAATCTTATGAGGTGAGTTGGGCTGAGAGAGGGGGACCAGCCCAAAGTCAGCTAGCCAGCTTTCATGCCTCAGGCAGGATTAGAACTCACAGTTCATGGTTTCTAGCCTAATGCGTTAATCACTAGACCAAACTGTCTCTCTCTCTCTCTCTCTCTCCTAGGAATTATTATGCTGGGATTTCATGTTTTCTTGTCACACGTGGCTTCCTGGGTGTTTCTATTATGTTATCTAATTGGATAATTAAAAGTTTGCAAGCAAAGGACCAAGCTTGCACAACACCAAGGACTCCCCAGTTCAATCCTGGGCCTCTGTTCTATTCTTCCTAACATTGTTAGTCCACACCCACATTAGCCTAAAATCCTCTTTAGCAATTCTAGTTTGAATACAGTGCTTATTCTCTTCTCCACCGAATCAAGGATATTTCATGGATCGTGTGGTTAAGGATAGAGTTAACAGGCTTTCTGTCGGTTCTGCCAGCAAGGGATTTTGGCCTAGCCACACACTTTTTTTTTAGTGAGGATTGCACCATTTTTGGCCTCCTGAGTTCAGTCTTTGGTGATATTAAGCGCCACCATGATGACTCCAGCTAGGATGTGCAGGCCTGCCATAGTTGCACCCTTTTTGTGGCTGTCCACTGACTGCTTCTGACTGCTGTTGGCCATGAGGTGAAAACTTTGAATTCCTTTGCTACTTATGGTGATTGCTGCCAATGCCTTAAAGCAGAGGTCCCCAACCTTTTGGGCACCAGGGACCGGTTCCGTGGAGAAAGGTTTTGTCCGTGGACCGGAGGGGGTGTGGTTTTGTATGCTGCCTGCATCCCACGGATGGGGCTTTGCTTGTTTGTGTGGACTGGTTGCTGGCATGCCACAGCCCAGTACCGGTCGGCGGATCGGGGGTTGGGGACCTCTGCCTTAAAGCAAGGGTTCTCAATCTTGGCAACATTAAGATGCGTGGACTTCAACTCCCAGAATTCCCCTGCCTTCGGGCCCTAACACAAGGCACAGCTTGCTTGTAATTGTTATGGTTTGCCCTATGCCCCTTTGCATCTATTGCTTGTCAGCCAGGCTACTTATAAACCCACATTCAGCACTTGTCAGCTACATGAATTGACTGAGGAGGAAACTGACTGTTCAGGAAGACTAGAACTCGTGTTTTATTGAGATAAGGCAGAGGTGGGGAAGGATGGTCCTTTTATGACTTACGGACTTCAACTCCCAGAATTCCTGAGCCAGCATGGCTGTGTAGGAGTTGTAGTCCCCAAGTC